>NW_024884141.1:152007-205483 GCF_019232065.1 Centrocercus urophasianus | reverse complement strand
TTTTTCTTTTTTCTTTTTTCTTTTTTCTTTTTTCTTTTTTCTTTTTTTTTTCTTTTCTTTTTTAAAATTAAAATAATAAAGCAGCTCTTAAAAGACCTCTTTTCCTCAGTAGAGTCCAAAGTTCATTAGTAAGGAAGTGAGCACTATTATTTCCTTCAGCTTTAAACATGGAAGTGAAAAAATGTATTGTCCAAAGCTAGGCAGGAGCCTGTGACAGTGATCCTGCTGTCTCTATCTCAGACAAGTATCTCACAAGATCACACATATACATGTGCAGCAAAGTGCAGCACATTGACAAATAAATGATGTCAGGTGGGAGATGATAAGATAAGAAGTACTTCATGCTCAGCTTGAAATTCATCACGCAGCTGTGCAGCTGCTTTACATGCATAAACCTAGATACCTGTGTGCAGTGTGAGTACAGGAATGAAACCATAATTTGGAACAGTTAGCATGTATGCTATTTATGCACTAGGCTGTTCTTATAAGTTTTCTATATATAAATCAAATCTTCTTTGATTTTTTTATGGGACAAGAGCTAAAGCCTCTTGTCCCATAATATATATATACATACATACATATATATATATATATATATATATCTTCTTTTCATTGGTCTTTCATTTCTTTCATGCCCTATTATCACATCTCAGTTTTCTGTTGCTTAGGGTAAGAAGTTCTGATTCCTTCAGCTTCCCCATTGCAGGTCATGGTTTCAATCTTCTCACTGTTCCTATTGGTTCTTCTCTGGGTACTCTCAAATTGAATCATACAGTTCTGAAACTGCAATGCCCGAAACTGGACAAATAGTTGAGACCTTAGCTGCTATGGAAGACTTTAAATCTGCTGTGATCTCCTCAAGCTCTTCCAGACATCTGGTCCTTACTTGTGTCTTCCCTGTCCCACTCTCGTGCAGTTGAATATTTCTGCCTAAGCATGCTATCTTGAATTTGTCACCATTAAAAATCTATTTTCAGAACCTTTTAGAAATATGTAAGGAACTTTTGGAATTCTAATCCTATGTACCAGTGTGCTTTCAGTCTCTTCCCACCGCTATCATTTCCATGTGGAATGGGCCCATTTTCCATTCTAGAAGTAAGTTTAAATAGATTAATGGGGAGAGGCCAACTAGATTGTGCTGACATTCTAATAAATCACGGGAGCAGGGAATGGTACAAAGCAATTCTGACAGCATTACCTGAGTCTGGTACTATTCCAGCACAGAGACATACTGAATTCATCATCTCCATACCTTTGAAGTCTTTACATGGAAAAGTGGCACAAAGAAATATGGGCCATGGCTTAACCCACTGTTCTTGAAAGTAACAGTACTTTATGCAGTTTGTTCCATAGGATGCTTGTTCTATATGATCCTTGGAGGCACTCAAGGCCAGGCTGGATGTGACTCTGGGCAGCCTGTTGTGGTGGTTGGTGACCCTGCGCGTAGCAGGGGGTTGAAACTCGATGATCATTGTGGCCCTTTTCAACCCAGGTCATTTTATGATTCTATGCTTGCTCATACCTCAGCACAGCCTCTTTTGTAAGGCCAACACCACCAACCATTTGTGTGGTGAAGTGATAAACCAGGTTGGGAGAAAACTAAAACAACAAAAACAGGGGCATAGTCCAAAGCTGGGTGCATGCTCTGCTAATTCACCATGTGAGCTTATGCCAACACAAGGCAGAGGGCAGAAGAGTATGGCTGGGAGTGTAAGCTCACAACAGGTTTCAGACAAACTAAGACTGTGTTTTTGCTCACAGGACCTGTGCACTTCTATGCTCTAGTTTTCTCTCTGATGTTGGGTGTATACTTTAAAATACTGCATTCCTTTTGGCTTGGTTAGCTTTCCATCTGATGGGATCTGTGATCTGGCTGATCACATATCTAAGTGGTCTTTAATTTTGGCTCAAGACAAGTATTGGACACATGAAAAGAGTCCAAAAAAAATACCTAGGATGAGGTTTTGGCCTCATTTATCACACCTTCCATCACCTTGGTGTGTTTCTTAGTGACACACCAGTGGTGTACTGGGGCTGTGGAATCAGTGCCTTTGCATTCTTAGCTGTCTGTATTGCTAAGGACATTCCACCTGTAATTCTGCTTTCCATCCCCAGCTCTATATCTTCTTGCTCAAGATACCCTGGCAATGTTTCCCAGAGCTTCTGAGGCAGTATATTTTCCTATGTTTTTCATGTTGTTCTCATGCTGCTACTCTCATGACCTTGCACCTGCAAACTTTGATAGTTTTCTTGGCAGATTCTTATGGGAAGTAATTGCCACCAGCGTGAGAATCACACTTTTCCCCCACTTTCCTATCCCTTGTTTGTAGCTTCTAGTTTATATTAGAGGGGACACAAAGAGTAACAACCAACCAGTATGCACCAGCTGGAACATAAGTCACAGGGTTTGAGTAGGTTCTGATGAAAACTGTACAGTTACTATGAGAAAAGCACTACACTGGGTGGGGAGGAGTGTAAAAGGAGTCCAAGAGATGATATTTATCTCCCCACAATTTTTTTCCAAGCTGCCCACTTGAAAGATGTCTACATTTCTCTCTTACTCACTCTCTCTCCAGTTTATTTGCTCTGTTGAATTCAATCATATGTATGATGACATCAGCTACGAACATTGCTAATAAATCTTTGTCCTGATAAATTCTGTGCATCCACATCCTATGCACAACAGGGGAATGGTGTGCAAGGCGGCAACACCCCAGCAGCCTCTTTGCTTTAGCAGCAACACTGTCTTTTACTTGTTTTGTTCATTTTATAGGTAAGAGTGTGGGTCTTAAAGCAGTTTAATATACGATAAAAAGCAGTTTAAATGAATATAAATTAGGTTTGCCATCTCACGTAACAGACAGGAGGGAATACAGGCTAAATCAAGACTGTGGAATGATAACATATTTTTCTGTGACAGCCTGCACCTACACTGAGTTGGGATAGGGTGAAACTGAGTGGGAAGAAAAGCCACTAATACTCAAGACTCTCTTCTTGGTAAAGAGTTAACAAGAGTTTACATGAACTGGTGCAACCAGAGGAACTGTTCAGGAATAGAAAGTTTCCATGTAGATCCCTGGCTTGTGAAATGGGGCTCTTGGGAGAAGAGGGAGCCAAAGAAAAGTAATGAGTTGATAGGACATAGGTGCTGCTCCAGCAGCTGCTGCTTTGGGTTGTTGTCCGCTTAATACCGGTGGTAAATCTGTGCCTGCAGCCTGTTACAAGGTTTTGTGGTTACTTTGGAATTTTTCCAGTGTAACTACTGAAAAAATTAAATCAAAACATGAGCTGAGAGAATAAACTATTTATTTAAATATAGATTAACCTTAGGAGTCAGACCATTTCTCCAAGCAAACAATTCCTGCACCATGCAGCTAAAGAAAGCCTGAAGTAGGAAGAATAATAAGTGCCTGTAAGGCGTTTCTAAATCGTCAGATTTTGTTGCAGCTGAGCACTGTGCTGATATTTTAGTACTGCAGCTTCTGGAGTTGATGCCAACACAGTCATCACGGCTGAGTGTGCTTCAGTGGAAAACATTTTGGATTAAGTGTTGGGCGTGGCTATTTCAATAGAAAAATATTTAAGGGAAAGTGTATTGTCATGGTACAAATAAGGTGGGGCATGGGAAAAAAAGGCAGAAGTTGCATACTACTGGGAAAAGGCAAAAGTCACATTTTGTAAAATTTGATTCCATTGTATTTTTCACGTAAGGCACTCCTTTGTCAAGTGCTGCTTACACAGAACAGGCAGCTTGGCTTAAAGCTGAGTCTGTACTGACTTCCCCAGAGACTGTCTGGGATGATATTTAAGAGAATTCCCCAGTGTTTGTAATGGGGGTGCTTATTTAAGAGAATTCCCTGGAGTTGTGGAGTGAGCCAGGCCATAAGTACGCTGCCCTAGAGGCACCAAGACGTAATGGGAACATGGGGCTTCCACAGAGGATGGTCCTGACCTGCTGCATCAATCCCGAGCTGAGGGCAAATCTTCCAAAAAGCTCTGAAGTGTTTTTTAGAAAGGTGTGGAGAAAATTCTAGGGAGGTAACTCTGCATTTTTCTGTTCTCAGTACAAGGAAAGTGAAATGCAGTTTATCAGAACATAAGTTTCTTATACTGGCCCTTCAGATTCTTTGTTGCTTTGGGGATAGATGTAGTACCACACACACTTATAGGAGCAAGTTCTTGGATGGCCAAAAGGATGGATATTAGTTCTTAGCATTCAGGATGTTTCTGATAGTTGCTGATAAAAAAAATAACATGTTAAACCAGCAGCTGAATTCCTGTTGATGACAGAGGTTTTATGGCTACTGCACTTTCACACAGCCAGTGTGAGGCTGCAGATCCCTCAAATTTCTTCCATAAATTGGGGTCTCAAATCGCTTTGTAAACAGGCTTCATACAGTGTAAAATGTGACTTCCTGGCTCAGTGAAAGCTTCTTCACATGCAGAACAAGTTATTCTGGAAGAAAGGTCACTATAAACTGGACAAAAGGCTCTGTTCACATAAGCTGTGCGTCCACAAGGATTTATTTGGTTACGATACTGGCTTAAGTAATCTTAGCTTTTTTCTTCCCATTTGCCTTTCTTCCCACTGATGGTTTAATGGAGCGCCACTCCCTGCACCATGGCAGCAGAACTCTTTGTGTAGCTACATGATGAACAAACAATCAAACTGACCAACTGCATCTAGGCAAAATGGAGAAATACTGTTTGTTTTCTTCACCCAGAATGCTTGTGATTCATTACACAACTACACAGATTGCTCAGCAGCACAGAACAGGAGGGCAGGAGGAAGTAGAAATTAGCTGGATGGGCAGAGATGGGACTGTCTGAGCACCACTGTTGCTGACTGTGGAACAACAGACTTGCATTTAGGCTTTCTTGTTGCTGCTCAGTCATCATGGAAGCACAGCTGTTAAAGCAGCACAAATAGTCATATACCTTGGGTCAAACTCCTTCACCTTTGAAGATGAAGCCACAAACTAGGGCTGGGATTTCAGAAGGTTGCTGATCTGTAGCTCATCACCAACACCAGGAGGTGATCTTGTGGCCATCAGAAAGTTTGCAGAAGTATGCATCCTCGTTAGCTAAGGAGAAAATACAAAGCTGCTTTGTGCTTGATCAATTTTCTTTTGGGTTAGTGAGCTGAACTGGATCATTGATAGCCTTTGAAAAGCAGAGCCCAGGAAAAAAGGAGTGGTGGAAAACCAGAACTAGGAGAGAAATATCTTTCTTTTTCCAGTGTTGAGCTGTTAGATCAATCCAGCTGTCTCATCTCCTGATTCAGATACACCTTCCACTTTCATGAAGGTTTTTAGCTTTAGCAGAGGAATGAAATATGTGATTTTTATCCATACCATCCTTAGCTTCTCCAGGAAGATTTAAATCTGTGAGCTGTTCCCTGCTTTCAGAGAATGAGTCAACAAAATGTTTGACCCATTAATCTTTCAAAAGCAAGAGGGGGAAAAACACTGCAGCCTTTTCTGGCTGTTGTGTTTCCATTATGCAGAAGTGATGCTATGGGTTTCTGTGTCACTGGTTTTTCATTGGTTTCTAAATATGCTGTTTTCAGAAGTCAAAACCTATGGTATTAGACTTAAAAACTCAACTGGTGTTTGAAAATCTAGCTGTGCTTTCAGATTCTTAACAAAAACTAACAGTACAACAGCCCCTGTAATTGGAGCTTAACTGATGGTGCTCTTGACAATACATGAAGTAGAACAGAATCCACCTCAGTTGCCATGGCTGTATTTTTCCATTGAGCTAACAGAATTAAAAATTTACCTTTGCCAGTTAATTCAGCAATTCTTACCAATATGCCCATGGAAAACAGTTAATATTAATAAGAAAGAACTCTTTTTATACAGCAGATGCTGTTATAGGGTAATTTAGAAGGAGAGCTCTCTCTTTCCATAAGTAAAGTATCTGTTAACTAAGACAGAGTAAAAACAGTGGCAGCACAAGGCCAGGACCCAATGTAAATACCAGAGCAATTCACATCACAGCGCAGCCCCTTCATCTTTGGGATAGCAAATTTCAGTACTAACTAGATAGCAGAGAAACTCTGAGATAACTCTGCTTAGAAGGTTACTCTTCTTAACCCACCACAATTTCTTAGGTATTCTCTTAAGTATCTTGTACAGCCTTCTCTTGGAGTAAAAAAAATATCGGGCAACCTGGACCAAATAATTGTTCAAATCACCGTAAAAAGGATGCAAGAAGGTGGAGATCCTTCTGTTTTATGTAGAGGATCTGAAGCATATCAGGGAAGAAAGATGCCAGGGGAAATGTCTTGCTGGACCTGTTACAAACAAGAGCTGGTAAAAGATGTGAAGGCACAGTCTTGGCTGCAGCAAACACAAAACTGTAGAGCTGAAAATCTTGAGAGAAATGATCAAGGCAGTGAGTAAAAACGCAGCCATGGACTTCATGAAAGCAGATACTGGGTTACTTGGAAATCTCCTTGGCAGGATCCAGTGAGAGACTAATCTAGAAGAGAAGTGGCTCAGGGCAACTGGTTGATCTTCAAAGACAACCTCCTCTAAGAAAAAGAACTGTCCGCTCTGATGTGCACAGAATCAAGGAAGTATGAAAGAAGGCCAGCTCGGATGTATGAAAAAAATCCCAGCTGAGCTCCAAGATGAAAAAAAGTATGCAGAAAGTGGAAGCACAGATGGGCTGCCCAGGAGGAATACACAGACATTGCTTGAGCGTTCAGGACTCATGTTAGCAAAGCCAAAACTCAGCTTAAAGTTGGAACCAGACAAGAGGTGAAGGTTAACAAGAAATGCTTCTGTAGGTACGGTGTTACCAAAGGAAAATATGGGCCAGTTTCTCAACGGAGACGATGATAAAGAATATGGAAAAGGCTGAAATGTTTTTCCACCATGGTTTTCAGATACACTCTGTGTGTAGGCATCCCAGCTCCCCAATCCAACTAGCAGAGTGTGTGGAGTGAAGCAGTATCCAGCAAAGGGAGAACCAAAGCCAACTGAACATAAATAAGTCCACAAAGGCTACTGGAGGAGCTGGCCAGTGTAATTGCAAGGCCACTCTCCATCATGTTTGAAAGGTTACCTTGATCTTGAGAGGTTCATGATGAGTGAAGATGGTTAAAGATCACACCTTTGTGTAGGGCAAGAAAAAAAATCTGCAAAGCAAGAGGACAGTCTGCCTAACTTTAGTCCTTGGGGAGGTGATGAAGCAAAGCCTCCCAGAAGCCGTGTCCAAATGCATGAAGGACAAGAAGGTGATTTTGAACAGCCAGCATGGATTTGCCAGGACAAAATGACTGCTTTCTACAATGAAACGACTGGCTGTGTGGACAAAGGGGGAGCTACAGATGTTGTACAATTTTTGCAAAGCTTTTTACATGTTTCTTTAGTATTGTTGCAGTCTAATTGGTGAAAAAATGGATGGATAAGTGGATTACAAGGTGGATGGAAAGCTGGCTTGGCCACTGGCTTAAGTGACCAAGCAGTACAAAGTTCAACTGGCAGCAGGTTTCCAGTGGCAGCCCTCAGGCACAAATACTGGGGACAGTATCGTTCAGTGTCTTTTTATCGATGACCTGAATGATTCTTAGCTTCACCCCTGTGCTAGAGAAGATCATGGAGCAGATCCTCCTGGAAGCTATGCTAAGGCACATGAAAGAGAGTGAGGTAATATGGGATAATCAGCATGGCTTCACCAAGGTCAGGTTCTGCTTGACCAACTTTGTGGCTTTTTACAATGGCATAACTGTCAGTGGACAACAGAAGAGCCATTGGTGTTGTCTCTCTGGACTTCAGCAAGGCATTTGCCGTGGTCCCCCAGGACATCCTTCTCTCCAAATTGGGAAGATATGGATTTGATGGGTGGACTGTTCAATGGGTGAGGAAGTGGTTATGAGATCATAGCCAGAAAGTGGTGGTCAATGCTTCAGTGTCCAGATGGAGATTGGTGACAAGTGTTTCCCTCAGGGATCAATACTGGGAGCAGTGCTCTTAGCATCTTCATCAATGACATCAACAACGGAATTGAGTGTACCCTCAACTGTTTGTAGATGACACTGAGCTGAACAGTGTGGTCAACATGCCTGAAGGACAGGATGCCATCCAGAGAGACCTACACAGTCTCCAGCAGTGGACCCAGGAGAACATCATGAGATTCAACAAATTCAAGTGTAAGGTCTGCACCTGGGTCATGGCAACCTCCACTATCAGTACAAGCTGGGAAATGTAAGGAGAGAGCACAGCTCTGCCGAAAAGGCCTTTGGTATACTGGTTGATGGCAAGATGAACATGAGCCAGCAATGTACCCTTGCAGTCCAGAAAGCCAACTGTATCCTGGGCTGCATCAAAAGAAACGTGGCCAGCAGGACGAGGGAGATGATCCTGCCCCTCTACTGTGTGCTCTGAGGCCTCACCTGCAGTACTGCATCCAGATGCGGAGTCCTCAGTACAGGAGAGACACAGACCTGTTGGAGCGTGTTCAGAGGAGGTGAACCAAAATGATCCAAGGGATGGAACACCTCTCCTAGGAGGACAGGCTGAGAGAAATGGGCAGTTCAGTCTGGAGAAGAGAAGGCTCCAGGGAGACCTGAGAGTGGCTTTTCAGTGTTTAAAGGGAAGCTGTAAGAAAAAATGGGACAGACTGTTTAGTAGAGTCTGCTGTGATAGGACAAAGGAAAATGGTTTCAAATTAAAAGAGAAGAGATTTAGACTGGACGTAAGAAAGAAGTATTGAGGAACTGGCACAGGCTGCCCAGAGAGGCTGTGGATGCCCCTTTCCTGGAGATGTTTAAGGTTAGGCTGGATGGGGCTCCAAGCAACCTTACTGCAGATCTCCCTGTGATGTTGCAGGAGTTGGAGTGGATGGCCTTTATGTGTCCCTTCCAACTCAAATAATTCTGTGATTCTATGGGATGGAGAGCAATCACAGCAAATTTGCAAACAATACTAAAATGTGGGTGAAAATTGATAAGCTCAAGAACAGGACTTGAATGCAGAGGATCCTAAACAAGTTGGAGAAACAGATTCACAGGATATGTGTATATATACAAAGATATATGTGAATATATACAAAGATACACTGGTAAAATTCTCATCAGGGGAGAAATATCCTTATGCAACAGAAAAGGGTAAGAACCATCACAGGATCTTAGCAGGGAAAGACTTGGAGGTCCTGATGGACAGCAAGTGGCACATGAATCAGTACAGTGCTCTTAAAGATTAACCAAAAGTTGCTAATGACAGAAGTGTAGCCAGTAAGTTGAGGGAAGAATTTCTTCCCCTCTTTGAGAGAAGACATCTCACATGTGTTCAGTTTTGAACTCCTCAGTACAAGAGAGATACTGATATATTAAACTGAGCCCTCTGGAGAGTCACCAAGCTGTTTAGAGCCAGGTGATCATGATGTATGAAGAGAACCTGAAATAACTGGGCCTGTTCAGTCTGTGAAGAAATGTACTTGACAAGAATGAATGAAAGGAGTAAGTCTCATTTACTTTCACCCACATATAAAAACATATTTCAGTGTCCCTGTATGATCCAGAAATATTTTGCTATGTTGAAAAAAAAAAAAAAAATCCTATCTGTTGAAGATTCAATGGCTATATATATATATATATATATATATATATATATATATAAAATATTTACTTTTGGAATTCTATGAGAACTCACAATTGGCTAAATACTCCCATATATATCAAATCCAGTCCTTCAAAGCACATACTGTATGCTCATAAAATACCACCAAATCATCACTAATTGAAACAATGTAGATTTCTTACTGTTCTTCCATTTTCCTCTACGTGCTGTTCCAAGGGCCCTATAACTTCTTAGTTAATCTATGCATATTCATATAATGATACCATACTAATTAAACTAATGAATCAAAAACCATGATATTCATATTTTCTTAATCATCTCCCCTGCCAGGATGTAGGAGACACTACTTTCACAACATAGCTGAGAAACTGAGGGACAGAGAAGCTCGTAGGATTTCCAAATAGAACTTTGTCAGAGCACAAACCGAAGCTAAATCTCTGAGCTTTCAAGCCAGTACTTAACCACAAACTAATTCTTTAAATAGAAGCGGGATGAAGTGTACTATGACTGTTGGAAACTCATCTTCCCTGGTGTACTGGCCCCTCTTCTGAAATAGAAGGAAAAGCAAGTGGTTTGGACTAAGAACTAGACAGAGAGAGCAGGAAGACTGTCATGTTGTGAAAGAAGTCCTCAAGAACTCAGACAAAGGAAGGCAAAGACCAGTTTGGGCCCAGCAAGTTGATGGAGACCGAACGGTTTTACTGGCTGATTCTGGTGTGGGTGGGAAACCTTCCTGTGTGCAGGCCAAGAAGCACAGGCTGGCTGGGGCTTTCACTTTCCTTGTGTTTGGGATGAGCTAGTGAAACGTGGCAGAGCTGAGTACGTAGCTGGCCATCTGGAGGATGTCAGGTGACAGCTGCAAAATGAAGGGGAGCTGTCTTCTTTCCATTAGCTCAAGGTCACCCATGATGAGAAGTTAAAAACGCTCACTGCTGAAAACTCCATGCCTGCCCTTCATTTCTAAACCACAGTCATGATTTAGTCTTAATTAAGATGCCAATCTAAAAATATCCCGTCATATTTTAAGAATGAGCCAGTTCATTCTCCGTGTATGTCCTCACAAAGGTGTGAAACGCTTTTATCACAGCCTAGATCTCAGCGCACAAATCTGGGCAGCTGTGAGTTCCCAGAGCTTTTATTAATTGTGATCTACAGCCTTTTGGTCTATATTATACACTGCTCCAGCAGAGCCTACAGTTCTGCAGCAGAGAAGAGAGACTATTGCTAAAAACGCTACAGTACATGCACCAACTTAAGCACTTCTCCTCCTTATCTCTGAAGTTCACGCCAGATTAAATTTTAGATACAGGGCAAGGTTCACCTCTGTCACTGCCCTCCAAGAAATCACTGTGCAAGACTGGAATGCCTCCTCCAGGGAGAAAAGCCTTGGTTCTGCCCCTCTGAGAGAAGCAGATAAGGCACTGTGCCTGCGGGCAGATTACTTCCTCCATTTAGCAGATTTATTTTTTATTTAATTTTTTTTTTCCACCGTTCATTACGATGATTCTGGGACTTGTGGTTTTTGAAAAAAAAATAAAAATCATAATCTGGCAACTGCAGTATTTGATTTACAAGCAGCAATCTGCAAGTGGTAGAAACTTGCTAGGGGGCACAGGAAAACAGGTGATTTTTCTTCTCTGGCAACAGCATTTTTCAGATGAAAGGCCTTTTTTCCCTCATTCCAGCCCTGCCTGGGTGACAGGGCAGGGAACAGACACCTCACGTCCTTTGCAAAGCTCTTTGGAGAGCAAGAGAACCAAAAAAGACTTTGTGGATGAGAGCTGCGTGAGAGTGCACAGAGAGACCCCATGGGTCACAGGCACTGTGGTGACCACGGCCTACTTTCTGCCTCACGAACGTGCTCGACAGGGCTGGCACAAGGATACAAAGCCACAGATAACGGTACAGAGTGCCGTTATGCTTTATTATTTTCATACATGGCTAATTCAGTTACAAACAATAATTAGTAAGACTTCTTAGTTCGATGGTTACGTGCAGTGCGAAGGGCGCTAGCGCACACACCCCCTCCCAGCCAGCCGCCCGCCGCTGAGGGGCCGCGAGGCGCGGGAAGGCGGATTTTTCAGCAGTGTGGCAGCTGAGGCGCCGCGGGGCGCGGTGCTGCTTTACGGCAGAGCTTTGCGACGCCCCCGGTCGCGCTTTACGGCTGCGTGGCGGGGGCGGGGGGGCGGGGAAGATGTCTGAGCGGGGAGAAGCGCCGGCGGCATCGGCGGGAGTGGGGAGCGAGATGCCGGCTAAGAAGCAAAAGCTGAGCAGCGATGAGAACAGCAACCCCGGGGACCTGTCTGGCGATGAGAACGTGAGGAGGAGTGGGGATGAAGCGGGAAGGTGGGGGCGGCGGCGGCGGCGAGGCGGGAGCGTGCGGCAGCTCTGTAGGCGAGGGGCCGCGCTTTCCCCGCGTGCGTGAGGGAGAGTTGGAGGCCCTGAGGTGTGAGCGCCCTTCTCTGTCACTTAAATACTCCTTTTTCTCGCAGAGTAGCCAGAAAAAAAGCTGCTTTTCGCGCAGCTCTGTGTCGTTTTTCATCACTGCCGCGTTGTAAAGCAGTATTCAGTATTAATTTGTGCACACAACACTTTGGGGAATGAAGGAATCACAGCGTTGTAGGGGTTGGAAGGGTCCTCTGGAGATCATCCAGTCCGACCCTTCTGCTAAAGCAGCCTTAGGTTGCTGCTCATAAGCTGCTGTCAGCAGGAATTGGCTGCAAAGGTTGAGGGCTGTTTCCTTTCAACTGTGCTAAAATAGAGGCATTTAAAGCAAAGGTTGTGCGATTGATTTCAAAGTAGCTTAAGAGTTGAAAGATAATCTGAGCAATCTGGTAGTCGGTTTGTGCAGTTGATGAATTGGGGGAGTTACTGAAGTAGCAGTCAGTGAGTACTATTGGTGATAGGTAGATGGACTGGATGATCTTGAAGGTCTTTTCCAACCTTGGTGATTCTGTGATTCAGTTCCGCTTGATGTCTTTCTTGGTTAGAGCATTCAGTTGAAAGTGAGGGAGATGGATCACATTGCCCATAACCACGTCACCCATAGCCTGTGCAAGTGCTGCTGTTGATGGAACAGCTCTGAGGTACTGTGTGCTACAGCTGCTGGGCCTTACCGAGCATTGGTGCCAGGCAGCTGGACGTGCAGACCACGCGTTTGTCCTTCAACTTCTGAGAACAAGACTATGTTAGGAAATGCTGCTTCTCTGAAAGAGTGATCATGCACTGGAAAGGGCTGCCCAGGGAGGTGGTGGAGTCACCGTTTCTGGAGGTGTTCAAGGAATGTTTGAATGTTGTGTTGAGGGACATGGCTTAGTGAGAGCTACTGCTGACAAGCGGATGGTTGGACTGCGTGATCTTGTAGATCTTTTCCAACCCTGGTGATTTTGTGATTCTGTGACTATAAGTTCTTTAGAAGGGATAGACAAGGATGGAGTGGCTGTGCAAACACTCCATCCAACAGGGAGTGTTTCAATGTTTGGCACAGGCTGCCGAGGGAGGTCATGGAGTCACTGTCCCTTGAAGTTTTCAAGAAGAGTAGACGTGGCACTGAGGCACACAGTTAGTAGACATGGTGGTGATGGTTGAACTAGATGATCTTAGATCATTTTTCTAACCTTAATGATTGTATGAATCTGAGTGTAATGTGATGACAGAAGCTCTCAGATTTGCTTTGGTGTTTGTTATAGGCCGTCTCAAAGGTGAAAAAACTCTATTTCCAAAATTTTGTTATGAACTTTGCTACTCCTAAAGGCCTAAATTGTCCTTAAAAGATAGTATAACAGTATTGATTTGCAGAAATTCTGTTTTTTCATGGAATCATAGAATGGCTTAAGTAGGAAGGGACATCAAAATCATCTTGTTCCAACCCTCCTGCCATGATCAGGGTTGCTAATCACTAAATCATGCTCTAGATCAGGCTGCCCAGGGCCCCATCCAACCTGGCCTTGTTCATCTCCAGGGATGAGGCAGCTACAGCTTCTCTGGGCAGCCTGTGCCAGCACCTCACCAGGTACTCCACAGGTATCTTGAAGGCATGTTTGTTGGCTGTGTTTTAGTTTTAGTTACCTGCTTGTATTGTATTATACCAGGTACTTGGTGTTCTTGTATTGACTGCATCTGGTTAGTCCAGAGAAAGCTTCAGTTCTGTGGAGTATTATTATTCTTGACAGCGAGTGCTCTTAGGAGACCAGTGTTTGGCAGGCTCTGAAATTGCTTAGGGTAAAGGAAAAGAAATAGCTGAATGTAAAAATTGAAAAACCTGGTTATGCTTACTGGGGGAAAGGATGCAATGTGAAGGAAATGACTGACCTTATTCCATATTCCTAGTGGAGCTTCGTGATGCAGCTTCCTGTTACATTTCATGTCTTGCAATGACAGGTTGTTTATTGTCTGTCTGCCTCTGTCTCCCCAAATTTGGATCTTGTCATCATGTGGCTGTGAAATGAGTTGTATTCCACCAGCTTTCTGCTGGGAAACGTACAGGCAAACTTGCCAGGGGGAAAATGAAGTTTGTTGGTTTAACAAGCTGAGCTTTCTCACATGGTTTTTCTTGTTATGATGCAGGTGAAGTGTTCTTCCCCACAGCCCTCCTAATAGTTTTGTGTCCTTTTTATACTGTGGTGCCCAAAACTGGCTTGCAGTGCTGGCGACGAGAATCTGTTAGAAAGAGTAGGAGGGAGGGGTGAAACTTCCTCTTCCAGTGGCACTGCTGGCTTATTGCAGAACTGTGCCTGACGCTGCTGAGGGCCTACAGAGCTATGGGTACATGGGTAAACATGTTTTTAAACAAACATTGTCTTGATTCATTAGTTCACGAGTATTCGTTTCATCTACGTCAAAATACTTTCTAGGAAGGCAATGCCTTTTATTCAGATATTTCTTAAGAGCGGCTTCCTGGATTCCAAAGCGATTTCACTGTATCGCAGTTCATGTGTGACCCTTCTGGATTAGTCCTGGTGTGACTCATGTTCTGTTTCCAGAGATAAATGCTGTTATGTTAGTAACAGATTTAAGTATGTGAATCTAAATAAAAACCAAGTCCTGAGGGATCTTTTGTTCTTATGGAGGAAGAAGGGGAAAGTGAAAAGGCTAAGTGCTGCAGTTAGCTGATGAATTTATACGTCGGTTAATTATATCTTTGTTCCATTCTGTGTCATTCAAATGTTTTCAGGATGATGCTGTTAGTATTGAAAGTGGTACTAACACGGAACGCCCCGATACCCCAACAAACACCCCTAATGCCCCGGGAAGAAAAAGCTGGGGAAAAGGAAAATGGAAGTCAAAGAAGTGCAAATATTCCTTCAAATGTGTAAATAGCCTAAAGGTAGGTATATGTAAACTTCAGCATGGGAATGTGGGATACTGTTTGCTGTCAGTGATGTAAATACAGGCTGTGAGACAGTCAAGGCAATTATATACATATAATAGAATATTTAAAAATATGTGTTTGGAGTTCATTTGAAGAAAGTACTTTTGTGATCTGGGATTGTCCAAGTTTTGAAGAAAAAGAATGCTAAGAAATAGGAATCAGGGTAGGCAATGCTGCAGTTAGTCCAATTATTTTACAAAGTTATGTTTGATATTTTATAATTATGAATTTTATCAAAGCTGTAGTTACTGATACGGTGGATTAACGGAATAAAAGAGGATGTGTGACAGCTTGCTGCGAAGCACAGATTCCACACAGATTCTTCTTCCTGATAAAATGTATTTAAAAAAACAATGTTGGGAATAGTTTTCTCCACACACTTTTCACATCAGTTTTTTTTTTTGTTACCTGACCATTGCCATTAATCAGTTGTCATGAATCACATCATGCAGTTTGATTAATTAGTCACGAGGGTTGTGTTTGTACCTGATGGGGGTCATGTTCACCCAGAATACCTGCTGCTGTGAAGGGCTGTGGGTTTGTGATTTTTGACTCCCTGTTTTTGTGTTTAGGGTATTGTTTTCTTCTGTACTAAGCACAGGACTGTGAGGAACTGAATGAGTTGTTCTCACTTTGATTCTTGCACAGCACCAGGATATTTTTTCATTCCCCACCCTCGCATTTATGTGTTAAAAGCTGTAAATATGCCAGTGGATTTGATTTTTATAAGATTTCTTAAAAAGGGAAAGCGTGAATCCTGAACACGATAGGAGTTGTGTTAAACTTTTTGTCTGTCTAACAAGAGGTTATGTGCAGCTCCACAGAGGGTGATTTTTGCAGAATTTCTTTAACAGGTTTGTGTCATTCTCTCACACTTAACTGCTGGGTTTTGCTGATGTTGCTGTTTCTGAATTTAGGCTTCAGGCTGCCTCACTGGAATGTTAGGCTAGCTAAGTAGGAGGGGATGAGAGATTTGGATCATGAAAACCTCCTGAATGAGCTTTGCTGCAGAAGAAATTGTGAAGCTACTCTGACAAAAGTGTCTGGGGAAAGCAGTTGATCTTAATGTGTTTTTGGAGGTATAAGAGTGATCTCTGGATCTTTCAGAGCGGAGGAGTTCTTTCATTTTCACCCAGGTAGGCAGCAGTTGGTGTGGTTCACATGAATCACCCCCGCAGATGGTGCTTTCTGTGGCTTCAAGTCCTGCTTAAGCAGGGCTGTGGGCCTTTCAGCACCCAAACATTTAGCAGTATCTGAATTGTGCTTAGCGTATTTGTTTTCTTTCCACAGACATCCCAAACTGGTTAGTGCTTTTCAAGGGTATTCTGGAATAACAGAACATCTCTCATACCTACTCTGGGGTGACCCAAAAGATCACCCTGTGTGGTTAATCCCCAACTTCAAGGACTTGGATGGGGGTCTGGGAACAGATTGCTGTGCAAGTGGAATCAAACACAGAGAATAGATGTAGCATTTCAGCTAAGTGAGATATATTATTTCTAAGTCTTCCAGTTTCTTTTTGAATTGGTTTAAAGACAGGTTAGGTAATTCTTTTTACTTCGTTTTTGAGGAAGCCTCTTTCCTTTTTTCTTATCCTTGATATTACAGATACTGTGAAGATAAACTGTAACAACTGAATATTGTATGTTGGAGACACTGCACTTGTTGGATATCACATTGTTCTGTCTTTGAACTGTGCTGTAAGATGGTTGTATTGAAATTAATGAAAAGTCAACATGATTTAAAGACATAGAAACTTATTTTAATATTCTTTACAGATGTATAGATATATATTTTTTCAATTTCTTATTCTTGGTTTGCCATCTTTCATTTGCTTTGACTTCTTTCCTCCTGGAGACAATGAAATATGGCCATTGCTGACTGCTTTGAATGTCAGATGGTTATGATTCAGCCTGAAAAACACAGTGCTTGCTAAATATGCCTTTTAACCACTAGTGTGGAAGTTATTTTGGCTGAAATTTAAGCATCAGGCAAACAAATATGTAACTTGGAAAATGACAGGAAATCAAGAAGTGCTTTATTTCGTTGCTTTTTACAGTACTACGTTACTGGAAGGTAACTGAAAAAATCTTTGCTGTCCATGGGCTGAGAGGTGACGTAGCTCATAAATGAGCAGATACAACTAACAGAAGTACATCCTCACTTCTGCATATAATTTTTTCTTCTAGATCTTCCAGCAAAGAGGAATTCTGCTTTGATGTGCTCCCTTCAGAACAATGCCACCGTTTGCCCTACCCTTCCCTCTTGTTTAGGGTGTGGTTGAGTAGTTGTTAGCTGTTGAATGTCCTATTTCAGCTTTCACTCACTGTCCCTGGGCCTGGGAATTGGATTCTAGTTTGTTGTCGGGTAAGGGAGAAGTAGCTAAAACCACAGCCAGTGGTGGTTTGCTTCCCTTTCAGGAAACCAGGAATGCATGTGTGGTCAGTTT
The DNA here is from genome assembly GCF_019232065.1 of Centrocercus urophasianus. Lineage (NCBI taxonomy): Eukaryota > Metazoa > Chordata > Aves > Galliformes > Phasianidae > Centrocercus > Centrocercus urophasianus. The sequence continues at coordinate 188,073 of NW_024884141.1, read as the reverse complement.
GTGCCTCGTTAGCAGCGTGGGTGATGGCATTTTAAAATGTGCTCATGCACTTGCAGGTGATTATTTTGCGTGTGCGTTGGCTTAGTGTTTATTTCTGCCTTCTGTCTAAAAACAGGTCTAACCTTATTTTGTCTGTCTGAAGCTGAGTTGCTATTTAGTGAGTGAGGGCAGAACCAACTGCTGATTATCTTTTCACTTTCGTAGTAACTGTAGGATCTGTTTCTTTGCCTTCTTTCTGGTGCACAAAGAACCCAAGTATTTTGAGCCTCTGCTCTTTATTTATACCAGAATCAAGGTGGCTTTTCACCATTCTACTCTTGAACCAATATTTGAGTCAAACTGCCTATAAAACCAGGAGTCAGGTTGTTGTGACAGATTCAGCCTCTCAGGATAACTGTAACGTGCAGCACCTAACAGTGTATTGTTTTGAAAACCTGGTTAGCAGCAGGAACAAAGATTAAAACAGATAAGTGTTATCAAAATAGCATGTGCTCTTTCTGACCAGTGAGGATGATGGTAGTTTAAATGAGGTAAGTGTACCTTTAGACAGATACCTGGGTGTTTTCCCAATTCTACACCACTCAATTTAATTTTAATGCTTTACTGTTGCTGAATACCTCCTTTTTTTTCTTCTGTACCAGGGTTACTAATAACCTTGCTACTTTTCCCACGTTCCCCATCAAACAGCTACCCTGTTCTTTAATGTTACAATGGCTAATGCTTAGAGTTCAACTTCAGACATGCTTTTCTTAATCTGTATTCAGCTTTGAAAATTGTACCTCTCCTTACAAGATGCAGGAGGGCCTTCACTCCAAGATTTTTTTTCGCCTAGCTCTTCCAGCTGTCCCTGTTGAGGTAATAACAGATTCTGCCTTTCCCAGTAAATATGGCCTACTTTAAATTCTTCCAGACTTCCTTTTTAGCAACCTTTTTTATTTTTGAGCAGAATTGAATTCCTCACCCATACCCCTCCTCAAATTTGTTCTGTGGTTCCTGTATGGTTTAGATCTGCCAGGTCTAATATTTCTCATGTTGTCTCTGAAGCACTGCCATTTGAAGGCTGCTTAACAGCCATCGTGAGACACTTCCTTCCTGCCTGTACTGTCCCAGACAGTCCCCTGTGGGGAGGCACTTTAATGAACATTATTCTTACTGAAAACATCCTGTCAGGACAGGCCAAAATACTGTTATCAATTAATAACAAGCACCACCATATTCATTGTGATTTATAAACATATCTGCTTCTTTTTTTTTCCTCTTAAACTGATGTAAAATGTTTAAAAATAATACTTGACATTCTTCTTATAACTGTTTGTGAAGGAGATCTGAAAACACTTTGTAGACATGAACTTAGCAGCAGCTTTGTGACGTGTTGGAGTTAATTCATTGTGCCTGTGATGGAGTTGCAAGACTTAACTGTGCTTTAATAGTTAAATGTAACCCTTCTCCACCCTTACACCAGTATAATTCTTCTCAATCCTAACAGGTCTCCTTTGTGATGTTGTAAATCCTTGTGTGAAAGTAACTATAGCAATATAAAGTGCTTATAGACGTGACCTTAGGAGGTTTCCTTGTTGAAAGATGCAAAGCAAAGTAAGCAGCAGTTGGGCCAACTTCAGGCCTCAGCTGTGAGACAGCAGTTCTTCCTTTTGAATTTAAAACTTTGTTGAAAGGAAAGAAATGTTTTATCCTCTCAGATAGCCAAATTCAAGTGTGATGTTACAAAACTGTTCTTTTTAGCTGTTCGCTATCTGAAATTATATTGGGTGTGAACCTAGTAGTTCAGGGAGGAAAGCATAACAATTTAACTGTTTTCCATTACAGCTGAATTTCACAGAAATAATGTGTTTTGTGGCCTTTTTTTCTTTCTGATCTTGCTTTACATCTGCAGGAGGACCATGGTCAGCCTTTGTTTGGAGTCCAGTTTAACTGGCACAGTAAAGAAGGTGATCCTCTTGTTTTTGCCACTGTAGGCAGCAACAGGGTGAGTAACCTGTTTGTAGCAATAAGCCCTCCTGGGTGGTTTTCTTTGCTTTTTTTTTTTCTTTTTTTTTTCCAATGAAACCCTTCACCTGCATGTAGTACTGACACATGGTAACTTCACACAGAAAGCTGTATTTCTGAGGCATGTAGTGTCTGTTATCTTGGAGATGTACTGCTCTGAGTAACTGTATGTTGTCATGCCATCCCTGCTTGGGAAATAGCCTCTGTAGTAAAGAAAATTTTTGCTAGTAACATGAAAGTGAAGAAGACAGGTGCATAGATGTATCTTCTCACTGAAATTACTCTTCTTAGATGTTACGGGTTCTAGAAGGCTAAATTAATGGTCTATGTGAGTTGACTTCATATGCTTCTTCTGAACAAGATTCTATGTTGTTTTATCTTGAAGTTCCTTCAATGGAAGTGTTGTAAATAAACAAGAAGCCTCTCATTGCCAGGTTTGTCCAGCCTGACAAAAGTGCTAAACTAAGATTGCCTCTGTATCAAATGCTCACCTAAAGACTGGGTCTGGTTAGAGGCGATTGAATTAACTAGTTATAAGTAGAGAATATTTAAATGGTATCATTTAGTATTTGGGAAGGACTGCTAACCTTGGAATGCTGCTTTACTAAAACTCTGCTGTGCCTGTTGTTTTAGCAAACCATTTTGATAGAAACAAAAGGTGAGATGAGAGCTAAACCGTAGAAGCATATTGCCACTCCATGAGAAGCTCAGTGCATAGGTGTATTTGATTTCCTCTTGAACTATCACAAGTAAGTCATGATCTCACCCAACTTCTTTCTTTCCCCAGGTTACTTTATATGAATGCCACTCCCAAGGAGAAATACGTCTGTTACAGTCCTACGTAGATGCTGATGTATCCTTCTAAGTAAAAATACACTTGTTTGATTCCTCTTTATCGTAGTTGTGGAGGCTTTGTAGGAAAAAAAAACGCAGATGCTTTTCTGTGATTTAATACCCTGCTCATATGGCACATTCCTCCTGTTAGGTCTTAGCCTTCTTTCTTCTTTCCCACATCCTCGACTCTCTCATATTGAAATAATATTGGAAATGCAGACTCATGGAACATGCTGCATTAAAGAATTTGAAAACTGATTCTCTGTCAGTTCGGTCTTTCCAATACCAATATTTGTGCAGTGTTTCACATTCAGTGTTTTACAGTGGTCTCAGCTCTTTGAACTGGAACTGGGTTTCAAGGCTAAGAATTATGTTTCATACTCTGAAGTGGTAATAACTTCTGTTGATCAGTTGCAGTTCACAAGTTACTGACTTGTGACTGGGTCTTGATTCATTTTCATTTTTATTCCCAGTCTTTGGATATTTTGGAGAAAGATTGAAAAGCAATGCCAAGAGAGAGGAGTTCTTTGTGTTTTATGAAACAGAAGTGAGGAAATCTGCAGAAAAGTTGTTTGTGTTGATTATTTGCAGATGTCTGATCAAATACTTATCTTTTAATTGTTGGATCCAGCAGAGATTCATGGACACGTGGACAACAAGTTTGCTTGAAAAAGCAATTTTAAAATATATATTTAAAGTTAAGTTTGCTTGAAACCAAAACAAAACTCCAGTCTCTTCTGTGTTCCTTAACATGAGATGTAGGCAGATGAAAACTTCTATACCTGTGCATGGACATACGATAGCAATACAAGCCATCCTCTTCTTGCTGTGGCAGGGTCCAGGGGTATTATTAGGATAATTAATCCTATTACAATGCAGTGCATAAAGGTAAGTGTTCAGAACTTTGAAATGAAGCTTATGTTTCAGTAATGCATGAAACATGTCTTCTAAGTGCATGTAAACATGAGGGGAGATGATAACTTGGTCTCTGAATTCTATCCCAGCACTACGTGGGTCATGGAAATGCAATCAATGAACTGAAATTCCATCCAAGAGATCCAAATCTCCTTTTATCTGTAAGCAAAGGTGAGGAAAAAAAAAACAAAACTCTTGTGTTGTTGAATAAATCAGGATACTTTGGATTGGAGTTTTGATCTTGAAAATGGCCAAAATCTCTCAAGTCTTTGAAAATTTTATTAGTGGGACTGAACAAGTTTACCTTGGAAGTCTAGAGCAAATCTTGTTCTTCTTGGATATATATTAGATACATATTAAATCCATGGCCTACAATAAAAATACCTGTGGTGCAAAGGGATTGTGAACACCACTGCTTTTTCAGGGAAGAAATGTGAGCACCTGAGTTGCTTTTTCCTATATCAATTATTTGCTTTCAATTTCTTTCGATTGTTGAAGCGTGGTGCCATCTAGTGGGGGAATTTTAATGTTGCAGATGGCATTCACCACTGCAAAGGGAAAACTGATTCTGTCTCTGAAGAGCAGCTCTGACTTTCTTAGGACTTCTGAGTGAAAAGGGTATCAGTGAAGGAAGAAGCAAGTTTATGCTGTGGTGTCTCATGGGCTTGTCCAGTCTAAACAGCCACAGCTTCCTAATCTGGACTGTTCTGTTAATCACAGAATCACAGAATCACAGAATCACCCGGGTTGGAAGGGACCTCAAGGATCATGTAGCTCCAACCCCCAAGTAACTGTTAAGTAAGGGGGTACTTGATGTGCCTCAGGAGCAAACCTTCAGAAGTGCAGAGCTGGTAACATAAGGGGACTTTTGACTTACATGTAATCAGTGTCACTGATTAAACTACGTGAGAATTATGTAGGGAACTTCTCTGATTCTTCCCACTGTCACGTTTGTGCTGTGGGCCTACTTTTGAATTTCAAGACTTCTGTGTATTTTGTCTTTTTGATACCATCTTGACATCAGCCAATAGATTTACGAGGTTTAATCTGGATACTGCATATCATTGGGCATAAAGCAGGAGAGTACTGGAGTCTCTCTGATTGATTGAGAGATTGAATAGAAAAAGTGGAAAATATTTGGGACTGAGTGGCCTCCAGTTGGTATCACCATAATTCAGTGTAGTGTGTGTTGTAGAATCCAAATGGGAAATGCATTAGAGGTTCCCATTTCTACATGGGAAATACAGTACAAGTCCTTAATTAGCAATTGTCAAAATTGTCTTTAAATGAGCAGGCTCATCTGACTGACTTGGGAATATATATTGTTTATTGAAACAGTTCCTCCCATCCCTACAGTCTGTGGCTCATAAAGAATAGCAGTTAAAAGAAAAAAAAATTAAAATTAAACAAACAAACAAACAAACAAAACTTATTGAATGCTGTTGGAAGAGTGGCTAAAAGGAATTTTAACACTTCAAGATCAGACTCTTGCTCACTTTTCGGATGATCTAAAGACCTTAATATGTTTGGTTTAGTTGTAATAGCAATTCAGTTAATGCAGTTCCATTGTTTCTAACAACTGAAGAAGAATGAAGTGCCTTTTAAATGTTTACATCAACACCTGTTATTGAAAGTGGTGAAGCTGAAATATATTATTCATATGTACATATAAAAAGCAGCATGTAATTTTATTTGTTCTTTATAGATCATGCATTGAGACTGTGGAACATCCAGACAGACACGCTGGTTGCAATATTTGGAGGAGTAGAAGGGCACAGGGATGAGGTGTTAAGTGCAGTAAGTGGAAGACTGTGGGGCAGTGATTTAGATTTACAAAGGGTAGTAAGCCTATAGCATGCAACTTTTTATCCTCCTGTGCACTGTTTTGATATTTTACCTGCTTTAAAAGAAAAGTGCATAAATAAAGTTTAGATGTAGTGGTTTCATTGATCTGGCCACCTCTCCATAGTCAGGACAGGTGTTCACTTTCTGTTTCTGTTTCAGTAGCTAGTTTTCTCACAATGCAGCCTAGAACTAAATAAAATACTGCTCAGTGGGGCTAGAAAGAGTAATAAGTTTATTATAGTCCCACTTGTGAAGTTCTCATGGTCTTATCAAACCAAAGCAACAGATCTTTTAGAGGCATTGTAGTGAAGGAAAGAAGCTCTTTCAGGTAAGTTATGCTGCTTTTCAGTGGCTACAAACAGATGCTGGTACCCAGTAAATACTGACCAGAATAGCTGACTTTTGAATACACTCTTCATAACAGTTGTTTCTTTTTCTGTTGTGGGATTTGAAAGGTGAGGTATATATCTATTCAAGACCTGATGCTGTATTCTCTTGTAGTCATATCCATGCAGAAGGCCTGGAGTTGTGTCAGGATTCCTCTATAAAACTAAACCATAGGAACTGACTGAGAGGGAGCACTAGCAGTAGATTTGTTGTTTGTCAGTGCTGCTGAGTGTGCCTCTCTTTCTTGAAGGGGAGTAACAGCTGTTATTAAGATACTGTGTTTCTTTGTAGTTAGTAAGATTAAGTTGTTAGTATTTTTCTCAGTGAAATATGCAGTTTTTATTACATTCTTTACACAGAAAAAGCTGTTTTGATGGAAATGTTTGAATAAAATCTGAGTTGCTATAATGCAGCTTAGGCTGGGGGTGCTCAAAATTATTTTATATACATAGGATTATGATCTTCTTGGTGAAAAAATCATGTCTTGTGGAATGGATCACTCTCTCAAACTCTGGAGAATTAATTCCAAGAGAATGATAAATGCCATCAAAGAGTCTTATGAGTACAATCCAAATAAAACAAACAGGTATGCAGTTTTCATCTTCTTGTCTTTGTGGGTTTTTTGTGTTTTTTTTTTTTTTGGTTTTCAAATGAAAACTCTCATCAATGGCCCAGATCAATCCCTTAGACATTGGAAGTTCTTGGAGATAGTGACATGGGAATTGTGCTGGAGATTGGATTCTTAACACTTTTATTTTTAAATATCTTAATTACTTCTTAATTATTTATTTGACTAGGGAATGCCTGGGATTCTCATCTTTATCATTCTTAAAGCTTGTATTACATCATGGTTTAGTGGCTTTTCTGGCCACTGGCCATTGAAAATTGGGCTTGTATTTCAGTGTTTCTCTGAACCTCACACAGCTGTTTTTTCCATAGGCCTTTTATTTCCCAGAAAATCCACTTTCCTGACTTTTCTACAAGAGACATACATAGAAACTACGTTGACTGCGTACGATGGTTGGGTGACCTAATTCTTTCCAAGGTATGGTGCAAGCTTTTTCATCCACCTTGCTTTTACTGGCTTTTTTAGGCTCTTAAACAGTAGTAGTTTCACTAGAATACGAATTGCAGGTTAACCTACTGTGCTGCATGACATGATTTTATATTACCGATTTTGGCGACTGTTTGCACGTGTAGATAAGCAACTTTTACTTCAAAAGTAAAATGATTACAACAGTCATAACTGTGCTAAAAGTAGCAGGATATCAACTACCCGTGTTCTCCACGAGAAGTGCAGAAAGAGAATGAATGCATAGTTACACGTGTGGGATCCTGCAGCTAAATGGAGAAATGAGGATTCACACAGTGGAGTTCCTTGGATTTGTGTGATAACTTGCTTGTAGACATTAAACTACATTGGGCCAGAAATTGGTGCGTGTGTGTTCTCCTAATTGTTAAAAGGTCTAAAACATCCTCAAATCTGGGCTATTTCAAACCATGGTTGAGCACATGTGGTTCTGGAATGGACTGCCAAGGGAGGTGGTGGAGTCACCAACCCTGGGGGTGTTCAAGGAAAGGCTGGATGTTGTGTTGAGGGACATGGTTTAGTAGGAGCTATTGGGAATAGGTGAACGGTTGGACTGGGTGATCTTTTAGGTCTTTTCCAACCTTGGTGATTCTATGATTCTATGATTTCTTCTGAAGTGGGTGAGGGAGAGCTCCTGCAATCCTGTGAGCTGGCAGACCTGTGAGGGCAGCAGTACCCAGCAGGGGCTTGTGATGTTGGTGATGTGGCTGTGATCTGAGGACAGAGATGAGATTCTCAGTTTTACTTTTTTAACATAGGATGGTTTGGGTTGGAGGGTAGTTTTAAGATCATCTATTTCCAATCCCTTGCTATAGGTAAGGACAATTCCCATTAGACCAGGTTGCTCACAGCCCCATCCAGCCTGGGAACACTGTTAATGAGATGAAATGTTAGCTTATAATTAAACAGAATGTTGTACAGTATAAACTGTAGTGCTTTTTTTGTGTGTGTGACTTTTTTTTGTTATTCACTGCTTTTTCCCCCTAGTCTTGTGAAAATGCCATTGTGTGCTGGAAACCTGGTAAAATGGAAGATGATATAGATAAAATTAAGCCAAGTGAGTCGAATGTGACCATACTTGGGAGATTCGATTACAGCCAGTGTGATATATGGTACATGAGGTTTTCAATGGATTTCTGGCAAAAGGTACGTGTGAGCTTGGACCTTGCTGTACCTAGGGGTGCATAGCTCTTCATTCAGTACATATTTCTGTGTATGGGAAGAGTTTTGTTACCTGTGATGTGGTGTCTGAGAAGCAGAATGGTCTGCTACAAGGGGCTTTATGTGAAACTGTTATATTTATTGGTAGCTTCCTCCTCTATCTGTAGAGATAATAATAATATGGGAGAAAGGAAGCAAATTATTTAGAATTTCCAACCACTTCATCAAACTTGTTAAGCAATTAATGTTCAAACATTTAAGCACAACTGAACAGTCTTCATAAAAATTTGAGTTTTATGAGTTTCATATCTTTTGAATAATACAGTAAGACTTCTCTATCCTCTGCTTTCTTTTTAAGATGCTTGCTCTTGGCAATCAGGTTGGCAAACTTTACGTTTGGGATTTGGAAATAGAGGATCCTCATAAAGCCAAGTGAGTACTTAATGCTCAATTTTCTTTTTGTTGAGACAGGAATCTGGGGAACTTCCCTCTTTCTTTTACTGACAACTACTGATATTCTTAAACAGTGGTAGCCACTCTAACTACTAAGTAAATAAATGTTCTGAGCCCCTGGAGGTTATTTATTTATTTTGCTGTTCTATTATTTACATTACAGTAGTGCCAAGAGGTACCAATCAAATTGTGTTGAGCGGTGTATGAAGATAAAGTGAAAGAAAGTATCCTCCTCCAATTGCTTGCAAACTGATTAGGTAGAAGATTTATGGAGCAATTAGGAGAAATAGATGGAAGGACTAGAGTAATGAGGTTACAAAGGTTAGCTCTGAGCACAACCTGAAGAAAACAAAATGGCTTTTCAGTTTCATGCCTGTGTGGCCAGGTGATTTCATTGCATGTTTGAACACATGTACAATGTATTTGTGAACGTCCAGTAATGTGTATGTATGCCTGTGTAAAAATACAGGTGTGCATATACCAACTTGCTGAAAAATGCTGCAGTACTGAATTGCCCCATGGCCATATTTTATTCCTAACAACTGGAAAAGAACATTGATTACAGGGTCCTAAATAACGTGATGCAATAAGATTTTAATCAATGCTTCGGTGAAATTTGAGTGGATGAGAAATGGCATTGGATGAAGCAGAAATCAGTGCTTTCCCAAGTCCAAATTTGGAATACAAAATACACTGTAATATAATCCTGCTACCTTCTGAATTCCTCCTAGGTCATATAAGTAAGAAAGTGGTGGAACAGCACTCCATAATGTAGTAGCAGCAAGTGCAGGTTGAACATTGCAGCTGAATGATTTTCTTTTGTTTATAGGTGTACGACTCTTACTCATCCTAAATGTGTTGCTGCCATTCGACAAACCAGTTTTAGCAGGGACAGTAGTATCCTTATAGCTGTGTGTGATGATGCCAGTATCTGGCGCTGGGACAGACTACGATAAGTAACTTTTTTCTTAATTCAAAGTAGAAAATATATTTTCAAATTATAATATAGTCTGTTAACCTGCTAGCACGGTAGATGCGTTTAGCTTAGACTTTCTCGAAGGTTCAGCAGGCTGGAGCTGAACTTAGTGATGTTTACATTCTGTGTATTGTTCTGCTTGAACTTTTGCTGCTTTTAATAAAAAGAAATATTTTTGTAAAGTTTTCTGAACTGTCCATTTTAATTATTTACCACAATAAGCTTTCAGTTATGACCCATGGAAATGCTTTATGTACAGCTAGTGCATAAATACATAGGAATTTCCTTGATGCTGTATTCATCCTTTTTTATGCTGACTAGAAACGTAATGAAGCTATTGAATATTATCCAGGGATAAAACATTTGTTGTGTGTATAATTGAAGTGTTAGTGCTTGTATTCTTTGTAAGTGTTCTAAGACATTGCAGAATAGTTGTGTGCACCTGTGTGAACAATGGAATTGTTAATAATATTTAGTAAAGATTAACCATTTAGGGCTCTTTTTTCCTACTGTTCTCTTATCCTTTACCCCAACTTAATACATAACGTATTATGTACATGCCAGCACAGTCTTTGCCAACATATCAGTGAATTTTTGTTACTGAATTAAGGAGATGGTCCTGTCTCCCACTGACTTTTCAAGTATACGCCTGGCTTTTATCTTTCATGATACTGCATTTGCCTCTTTGTTCCAGTTTGGGAAGCTCATAAATTCTCTGGTTAGGTGGCCTACCTGTTCAGCTTGAAATGGTATTGACTAAGCCAGTTCTATTAGTTTGTACTTAGAAATTTGCAAAACAACAAGATCTGGAGCTGGCAAGTAGTTTGCAAGTGTTAGTCTGTAACATACAATTACCTGCCTTTATAGAAAAAAAATACATATATTCTTATTCCTGGAGAACAGCCATAATACCTTTGTAGCAAAATAAGCAGAGAAGGGGAAAGATGAGAAGTGGGGCTGGAGGGGGTTTTTTAACCTCTAGTTCAACTGACCTGCATGAGCTAGTGTTTAGGTGGCAGCAGCAGTGGGCCTGTGTACTTTATGTGTGTGGGGCTGGTAGAGTGAAAAAGCACGGGGATGGAACTGTGGAAGTGAGTTGGAGAGTACTCCAAAAAGCCTGGGGGAATGCTCAGGAGTTCTTCAGATGAGCTAAACCCTATTCAGAATGTAGAGGTTGGAGGCTGATAGCACTGAGTGCTTGCAAATGTTGAAAGTGAAATAGGACACAGAATCAGTTGTGACTTCCAGTCAAGGTTGTCTGTTATATTGTAAGTTGTATGTTCTTACCACTAAGCTGTTTCTGAGAGGAAGGAAGGGTGGTACTTAAATAAAGGCCTAAATACAATTGGGGTGGCTTCAGCTTTTTCAACTCATAATGTTCTGACAACTGTTCTCTTAAAATGCAGGAAAATGTTCCAAGAGGTTTCCTTTGAAATGCGATTTAGGGTTGGGTCCCATTTGGTGGGGACTCTCTGTTCTTTGAAGTGCAGTGTCAGTGCTGTTGTGTATTTACCATTTCTTCCCTGCAGTGGGACTGCTTACCGTTTCTTTCAAGAGTCATAGAGCTCCTCACTCTTGGGACACAGCAAACAAATGTTGGAGCTAATAAAAACTTTGTAAACCTCACCTCTGAAGGTGGTTATTATATGCAGTGTCTGTCTCAGCTTTAGGCTTCTGCTATGAATGGCGTTGGTCAGATTTATCTGCTTGTCACACAAATACTAAAGACTTTCAATATGTCTTAGGACAGAGCTACCTGGAACAGAACATGAGTGAAGCAGGAAAAAAAAAAAACAGCAGTTACTGAAACACTTAAGGTTAATTGTGCAAAAAATATTAAAGAACAGTTGCTCTAGTCCAGGTAGATGAGTTAAAATACAGAGTAGGAGACTGCTCACCCAACTGGAGATATGCACAGTATAGGGACAGTACATATCAGTCAGAATAGGAGGGGTACTTCTGAATGATGGTGAAACTAGTTCTTGGGCATGTCACACAACTCAGCAGTAGCAGCTTCTCTCTGTGTGTGCAGCTTGGGATGAATGAGGTGTAGATGCTTGCAGCATAAATGACTGCAGTTGGTCTCCAGCATCTTGACTGTCTTTTAAAGAGCTTGTCCAGCTGACTGTTCAGAGTTGGGTTACACAGGACTTTGAGCACCTAGAAATGTCTTAAGTTAAATTTCCATAGATAAACTAAATGCCTGTTTCCCTAAGCATCTCGCAGTGATCACATTTCAAATCCTGCACAGCCAGTGAAATTCAGTAACCTACCAAAATCAGTATTCCTTACAGGAGAGCAAGAAAAAACATGCTTAAGCAGCACAGCAGTCCAAGTGAGCAATCCACAGTTGTTTTGAAAGATATTTATCTGATACAATGTGAAGGGAGATGGAGTCTTACTTCTGCAAGTTTCTGTTCTGCAAGCTCAGCTACAGTATGTTGGAAAGAAGAGGAAAGTAGTTTACAGTGATGTTCTCAAGCACATGCCCTAATGACTAAGCTTAGAGAGACAGGATCTGGCTGTACCTACAAGTGCTAGTGCACTAGGAGACATTTTTAAGCACATTTCAGCACACTGCTGAATTAAAACACATATGATTACATATGTTCATTTACAGCCTTCAAGACTGGAGCCTAGGCACCAGGAATGTACTTGAAAATAACAGCCACAAAACTTATGATGGGGAGACTTCACAATCCCACCCACTTGATGTAGTATGGTTTTCTAAAACCCAAGCAATAAAAAGCTCAGGGTTATAGAATAACATGAAGGCAGTATTGACCTAGTCAGAACAGAAGCAGCTTGTTACTATAGCTGTAAAAGAGAAGGCAGAGCTGCAGAGCAACTTCCTCTGCTGGCACAAGCTGCCAAAATGAGGCTGTTGCAGAAAACTGAAACTCAGTTTTCATCAAGCCATATAGAAAGACTACAGAAAAATGCAAGAAGGAACACATGGATTACAACGTACAGGAAGGCTCCAGACAATCAGTCAAGGAAACTCAAGATAATAACTCCCCCCCCTCCCCCCCTTGTTTTTTCTGCTATTCTTTCATTTTTAATTAAAAATATCCTTGCTCCTTTATTAATTGTCTGACTCAGAGAGGCCATTAGGTCACGCTGACATGCAGCTCTTAATTAGTGAGGCCTCCAGAGGCCTACAAGGTATTATTTTACTTCCACAGCAGGCAGGCATTTGCACAGTAGTGTGAAAACCTGAGAAATTGTGACCACCCTGCTTTCAGTACTGTGTCACAACAACTTTTACTCCACTTTCCATTTGTCTCCTCCATCTTCTTCCAATACCACCTGTGATGTCAGCTATATGTGGTATCTGCCATCTGTGTAACAAGATCTGCCAAATTCTACAGGAGGATTTGATGGGTCACGCAGAATTGCTATGATCCATTCCAGCACTTCACTCTGGGCCTCATCGACTGCCTTCATTGCTGCTTCTCCACAAATGGACATCTTAGAGAAAACCAAGTCTTCATCTGAGCTGGAGCCTGAGGGTTTGGGTCTCTCCCAAGGCTTCTGGAAAACAACTCAGGGCTGTGCTAGGTAAGTTACTTGGGATGTGCTACACGTTGATCCAAAAAGATACAATTGAATACAGCAGTGAAGACAGTTGAATTTGCTAAGGATCAACAGGATCTTATTGTTTTTACAATTAAGGTTGTCATTATAAATGCAGAACTCAATAGAGCTTACTGCTGTTGCTTTGATATAGTGGTCAGGAACGTGGAACTCAGTTCTGGGTTCTGCTTGAAGTGTTGTTTACCATCCAGTTCCTCACAGGATCTTCCCTCATCTTCATACAGCCTCCTAAAGATCCATACCAGGAGCATTTCGAGTACAGTTGACAAGTTTGCTTACAGCTGATGTTCACAGCAGAAAACCTGCTTCAGGTACACACAGAGGATCTGCAAAACTAAGTGCTGTCTCTTGCCTCTCTCCAACAAAAAGCGAAGGCAGAAGACCTGAGCTGTGCAATGCTGGTTTCAAGCTCCAAGGTCAAGAGGCCTTATTGGTATTGATGTTACCTCTCTAAAATAAGCCAGTTGTGGTTCTGGGGAGCACAGACTGACTGGAATTATGTTTTACCCACTTAAGCAACACCTTTTCAACTAGAGCAAGATTGCTCTTTCATGGTTAGTCACCTCTGAACTCTGCTGGTATCTGGGAAGAGTCCAAAGTCTTGAACAAAGCTGAGACGTGCTGATACCATCAGGAAGCGGTTCAGAGGGCAGTGAGACTATCCTGCCTCTCATAAAGTATTGTTAGACTCTGAACATTACTCTCAGAAGACAAAAGGAGCAGGCTCGTTCCAATAAAAGAGAATAGGAAAATAATCCTCAACTTCTGGAACAATTCTCCCCACTCAGTTACTAAACAGAATGGAAGACTGGAAGACAACTCAAGTAAAAGGAAGTGGATCCAAAAGGTCTAAGTAAGTTTGCGACTCACATCCTAGGCTATTCCTTGTGAGCCATAGTCTTTCAGATTTCACACATGCATCCAAAGGAAACATCCTGCTCACACACGTACAAAGGCACAGCATTACCCTCCACCATTTCCTCCACAGACTCACCTAACAGGGAGTTCTTTTCTCTTGAATTTCTCCCTTGACCGTTCTTTCCAGTCAACAGCCCTGACTTTCACAGGACCGCTGTGAGGAGGAGCTGAAAGAATCCCTGAAGGTGCAAAACAACATCACCATTAGAACAGGATCTTGGTGAGGTTTCACATGAGGATGACACAGACACTCTTAGGTCATAGATACCACTGACTGAGACTGTTAATTCCCCATCTCCCCTAGTTGTTGGGGGCTTTTGATCACTGGCACTTTGTGCAATGCTTTCCTTCAGTATGACTCATAGCAACATTTTTTTCCCCATTCCTTCATCGTTTCCTTTGTGTGAAAGGTCGGTTGGGAGATGGCAGAGACCTGGCAGTCTCTCTCGGAGAAGCAGCGCTACTTCACAGAGTCTGGGTGCTTTGTATTGGCCCCATCTACACATCCACCCCACAGACATTGTGGGAAGTTCACCGTCAGTTGAAAACAGTGAAGTTCCATTTTGGTACAGATAAGGAGCCTTTTCTACAACCATTTCCAGATGGTGTTTCTCCTCAGAACAAAACAAGTGGGTTCTGTGAGAACCAGCCTCTTCTCCCTGGTGACAGGATGAGGGGAAATGGCCTCAAGTTGCACTGGGGTAAGTTGAGGTTGCATATCAGGAAAAACTTAACAGAAAGGGTTGTGAAGCACTGGAATAGGCTCCCTAGCGAGGTGGTTGAGTGACCATGCCTGGATGTGCTTAAAACCATTTGGATGTGGTGCTCAGGGATGTGATTTAGCAGAGGATTGTTAGTTAGGATAGTATGGTTAGGTTGTGGTTGGACTTGAAGTTCTTTTCCAACCTGAGCAATTCTGTGATTCTATGATTCTAAACACCAACACTGCAGCCAGTTTAAGGAAGAACTCATTACTCAGAAATGTGAATCTTCTAATTTTTTTCCCCCTGGTACATGAAGAAACTTATAAAAGGAATAGAACAATTTGCAGCTGGGATTCACCAAGAATAGAGCTGTGCCTTTTAGCATTCACGTGAAGCACCTGAAATCAGGACAAAAACAAGAACACACTGAGTGCTACCAGGAGTCTGCTCCAACATTACCTTTTCTGTTAATCTTGTCCTTAAAGATGCCTTTTGTCTTCCTCTCCTGCAGTGGTTTGGTAGGTCTTTCACGGAGGGATTCAAGGAGGAATTTTCCATGTTCGGTCTTAAACTGCAGGCTGCAAACAAGAAGGCAACACCTGTACATGCACGAAGGGCACACTCCCTCTGCAGCTTTCATGAGTGACCTTGTCCTGATGCAGAGATATCTTACAAGTTCTTTGCAGTCTACCACTTAAACTGAAATGCCCTCAGAGGCTTTAGTAGGAAATGAAGTTACATGGAAAGGGACTCCAGTGCCTGGAGAATAAAAGACTCCATGCATCCTAAAGATCTCACTAGACTCAGCCTGCTAACAGTGAAGATTAATGCAAAACCTCCTTGCCCCATTTGGTGACTATCCCTCATTTTGAGTGTACCTGAAGAACACGCAGGTCTCCTGTTGTCCAATATACCCACAGCATTTTAAGTTTTAGTTTCAGCCCCTCATTCACTTGGGTATCCTTTCTGACTAACTGCATTGCTTGGGTCACAAACAGAGCTACTTTGCAGCATTAGACTTCAGACCTGCCCCACGATAAAGCTTCCTATTGGCCAAGAAATATCTTCTCAACTCCTGAAGAAGGTATTTAGGATGCACTTTGATTACTTAATTCCCACAAAGTCATGGGAATTTCACAAACACATGACATACATGGTTCCAACAGGTAGAATTTGGTGTGAAGTCCAACACAGAAACGTTTCTTAATTGTCCTGTAATTTTCCTTTCCTTTTGCAGTCTCATCAAAAGGAAAGAAAAAACTACAGGTGAAAATTGAAGTTGCCAGTATTTGCCTGCCTTCTCTTCTATGCTTCACAAATTCTGTCTAATGAATAAATGATGTTTATTTTGCATGATTTATGACAACATATGAGAAATCACTTCTCTGTATTATTTCAAGCAAAGAAGTCTTCAGCAGTCTTCAGGCCTTGAGACAATTACACTTTACAGAATGGGCTTCTTGAATCCAGGTGCTATGATAAGGCCATTGGAACTACCCCCACTCAGTGTGCAGGCATGGAGGGATTGAGTGATGCAGCATGCTCTGACAACCTCCTACAGTTAAGGAAAACAGAGAAGCTGCTCAGACCCTCTGCGAAATCTTCACATAGATTTATGGGCCAATGTGGCATATTTTAGGGCGAGCAACCATTGCTAGACACCAGCCAGACATGCCAAATGTTTCCAAGGAACATCCTGGTTTCAGCTGGGATGTTATGATGCTACGTTTTCATTCCAGGAGAAAAACAGTGTTGTGGTTTAACCCTGTAAATGTTATCAGCAGCAAATACAGTTCTATTTCATCTTTCATCATTCAGTGCAAGGAACATTAAGCATGGAGCGCACTGTGAATGAATCTTTCCAGTAAATGCATGAGCAGCAGGAAACCCCCAGTAATGTGCTGCCCAACATGAGGTGAGAGGCTGCTCATATCATATGTGAATGGTAACAGAAACAGCCTCACCTGGGAAACAGGATGTCAGGTTCAGTACAGACATCAGAAACTCCAGTTTCTCCCTGGGAAATGACCCAGTTCATCGTCCCTTTTTTCCTCTATAACAGAGACAGAGAGAGGCAAGATGATTTCAAGGCAATTAACGTTTGCTAACCAAGGTTGCAAAAAAAGCTGATAATAAAAGTAGCAACTGCCTCCAGCAATGCTCTCCGGCAAAGTCCTCTTCATTAACTTTAGCCTCTCAGAACAACAACCAGAGATACAACTTCAGGGAATTGATTCTAGGAACTTAAACTGCCAGGCTTTCTGTGTGAGTGACACCCAAGGGATTCAACCAGAAAACAAACCTCTTGACTACTGGAGAAGTCAGTGGAGGTGAGCACAGGCTGGTTCTTCCCTCAGCCTTCAGGGACAGAATGCTGCATCCCTCAGCCCGGTGATCAGTATGTAACAGCTACCAGGACATGGTCCTTAGCAACTTGGTCTAAGTGGCCTTGCTTGAGCAAGGGACTTGGACAAGATGATATCCAGAGGTCCATTCCAATCTCAGCTGTTCTGTGATCCTTGGTTTGATCCAACACAGCTGTCTTACATTTCAGCAAGACAACCAACTATACGAGAAGGAATCCAGAGAGCAACTCCTCTGTTGTACTTTACATCTAAGCCAAGTGGCCAGTCAAGTCATGGCACACCAGGAGGCACCAATTCAACTGGCCCTTGAGATTCAGCTGGAAATCCTCTAAGTTGTACTGTGTAAAACTTACATTGATAATAATTTCCTTCAAGTTTCCCACTGTGTCCAGGCTGAGAAGAAAGTTTTCGTAAAACCTCATTTTGACTTTCTTTTGCCTGATAAGAAGGACACCCATGTCCCTGAGAACAAAGTCAATATTCAGTCCGTTTGAGACACAGCGAGAGAGATACATCACGGTCTCCTTCACACAGTTTTCCACGGCATCCAGGGGATGAGATGTCTCCAGGGCAATTGTGGTGTAGTCCAATGGGACAGCTAGTGTAGAACCTATTAACACCAGAGGAGCACAGTGACACATAACTAAGATATTAATTGCAATCAGCTTTCAGCAGTCTTCAGGCCTTGAGACAATTACACTTTACAGAATGGGCTTCTTGAGTCCAGGTGCTATGATAAGGCCATTGGAACTACCCCCACTCAGTGTGCAGGCATGGAGGGATTGAGTGATGCAGCATGCTCTGACAACCTCCTACAGTTAAGGAAAACAGAGAAGCTGCTCAGACCCTCTGCGAAATCTTCACATAGATTTATGGGCCAATGTGGCATATTTTAGGGCGAGCAACCATTGCTAGACACCAGCCAGACATGCCAAATGTTTCCAAGGAACATCCTGGTTTCAGCTGGGATGTTATGATGCTACGTTTTCATTCCAGGAGAAAAACAGTGTTGTGGTTTAACCCTGTAAATGTTATCAGCAGCAAATACAGTTTTATTTCATCTTCTCACCAGGCATAATTCTTTTAGCATAGTTAAGATCAAAAATTCTTCTCATAATGTTGGACATTTGAAATACAGGTCTGTGAATGAGTAAGCAATCATTTCTTCCTATATGTAGCTCTTGTGTATGAACAGCAAAAGTCCCCAGTCCAACTATTTCAACGCTCTAGAAGGAAGAAAAGGAGAAAGGAAATTGGGTAAAGAAAAATTAATGCAATTAGAAGGTTTCTTAAATCTCTAATGCATCCTGGAAGGATCAGGTGATCTGGGTGATCTACTCTGGCAGTGAAAAATAGAAACTGAAAGCATCAATCATTTGAGTATACCAAATCTTATTTTTTTTCCGTAAACGCTCAGAAAAATCTATTTTGTGGCACACTTGTAAACTGCATTTTAAAGCAGAAAAAAAAAATAGCAAAGGAAGAGAAGTACAGTTGGATACATTGATCTACATTAAGCTACCGGAGTATGAGAGGAAACACAAGGCACGATGATTACCTTGCTCAGTGCCAACTGCTGCCGAACATCAAGAGACACCTGATCCCAAATCTGCACGATCTCTGCAGAGCAAAACAAAAGACATGGCATGCTCAGTGTCCCCGAACTTACTGCCACACAGCACATTCCTAAACCAATTATTGTACTTTGAATCACAGAATATCCCAGGTTGGAAAGGAACCACCAGGATCGTCGAGTTCAACCCTATGTCTGAGAGTGGTGTCCCAATGCTCCTTGTGCTCTGGGAGTTCGGGGCTGTGCCCACTGCCCTCTGGGTCAGTAACCCCCCGTCTCCCCTGAAACAGCTCCATGCCATTCCCTCAGGCCCTGCTGCTCCCCACACATCTTCCCCTCCAAAACCTCACCTCACCTCTTTTCAATGCTCTCTAATAGCTTGATCATAGAATGGCTTAGGAATGAAGGGACCTCAAGGATCGTCAAGCTCCAAGCCTCCTGCCGTAGGCAGGGCCAGCAACCTCCATATCTAATACTAGATGTCCTTTATTGTAGCACCCAAAATCGCATGCAGTACTTGAGCTGCACCAGCACTGAGCAGGACAATCCTTTCACAACTGAATAGAGAGTATCATGAAAAAGCTCCGGATGCTCTTACCTTTGATTGTGAGAGACATCAGTGTTGGAAACAAGGCTCTTTCAGATGCTTTCCAGTCACCTTTCCGTGGCCAGAAAAAGGAAGTCATGGCTGTCATTACTCACCCTTTAGGTAAACACCTGGACCTGAAAGTTCAAAGATGTTTCTCTCTTGCACCGTTATAAACACCCTCATCTGGATGTCAGAGGAGCCATCCAGTGCTCTCCCACTGCCTCTCCTTCACACAGCAAAGCAGCACAAAAGAAAAGCAGACACGAGAGCAGCAGGCATTGAGAACAGAGCTGGGCAGCACCAACCCCTAGGTCACAACTGACTCCACTGTCACTTGCGGACCAGAAGAAGGCTGCTTCCTTTCCCTGCAAGGAGCTTCGCCTTGAACTGACCATTTTAGGCAATACCTCATCCCCAAAGTCCCAAAGTCCCCTTGGGCTACGGGCTGAAGTGAACCACAACCTACTTGGCTACAACATCTGGTAGTGAATGAGCACGTTTTATCTTTCTCCTGAATAAAAGAACAAATGAGAAGGTTTGTGTGATGGCAGGAAATGAGTAGAGTGCTGTTTGGTATTCCCTTCTTCATAGCCTGGAGACAGCAAAGTGCTTAATGGGCAGAGAGGTTACCTCTCACATGCAGGGGTTTTACGTCCATTCACCATCAGTATCAACACAGACTGTTATGCAAGTCCACAGTGAAAATCCACCTCCAAATGGTCTCACAGTAAGGGAGAAACCTAAAACAGCATATTGGAAAATTAACTTCCACACCTCTGCACTACAGTATTTCCACACTGTTAACCATTTGTGTTTTGTAGGATACAAAACTCATCATGCCTGGAACAAGGTGGTGAGCTCCAGCCCAGCACCACTGCCTGCTTCCCCAGAGCGAGCTTTAGAGTGGCTTCTCCTTGAGGTAATGGAACATGACAGCTGCAGAGAATGGGATGATAGACAGAAAGTCCATGACACCTGGAAGCCTCTTCAAGGAATTAGGAATATCCCCAACCACTACCATTTGCACCCAAGCATTTTTAATGCATTCAGACACCAGCATCTCCATCACACATTGACACGGGGTGGAGGAAGCATCAGAAAGCTGTTCTGCTTTGTCACTGATTCCTTCTTATATGGCTGCTCCAATATTACATGTAGGAAAACAGAGTGTAGTGGTGGTGGGCCTGCTTGAAACATCACACAAACTTCTACAACAGACCAGGGTGCTTAAAAACAAACCTTTTTCTTCATTGCAGTAGTGCTATGGACATCGTGCTGTCTGGAACATTAAATATTTGATAATACTGAAGAGAAGATGCTCTCTCTACTAAACAAAGGACAGCAGCTTCACCCAACATGACTCCTACCCTCAGCATCACACAGAAAAAACATTCTTTACGCTCTGTTCTAAGTTCTGACAACAGAAAAGCTCCACGGAGAGGCTCATAGGATCAAGACAACCTTCTGTTCACTCCACATCAATGTTTCTCTACATAGACACCAATAATTTCCCCTCAAACACTGCAAAGGTACCTCACAGATCTTGAAGCGACTTAAAAACATCTTGATGTAACCTATTATTCTTATTTTCTCTATAGAAAAAAACCTCTACATACCAAGAAGCATTTTTCTCCCTCTCCTCACTCCTCATGCCTTAAACAGAGAAAGCTGAATGGAGACAAAACTCACCAAGTACCTCCACTGTCAATAACCTGTCACCTCACAGCTCTAGGCTGCAAAATACAAATCTATTAATCCAAGTACACCCCTAAGAGCTGTTTCAAAGGTATTTATTTGGCCAGTGGGGAAAAAGTCCCAGAGACTACTCTACACTACATAGGGAAAGATCAAGACAGATACCTGGGATCAAGCTCCATAGCATCTTCTAAAGAGAGGGAGATGTACTATCTATACAAGCTGGGGACAGCAATCTTAGCTGTCCATGAATTGAAAGTATTTACAGAGCAAGGACCAGCAAGAAAAACATCAGCATACTCTCAGTTTCCCCATCTCCTGCACAATGAGACTAAGTTAACTTCACTTACAATTAAACACCACCTCAGAACTTCATACAAGCATGAAACTGCTTTGTCATTTCTCATTTTGTAATTCCTTCCATTTTAAATACAGGTTCAAAAGAGTCTTTCTACACGTACATACTGACTTTTGCTGTAGTCAAGCATTTCCATTGAAGAAACACACAGACAAGCAGTTTTCACAGATTTTAATTTTAAATAATTTGAGAAATATAAAAGTTACAAGGTGGTCTATTCAGACTAATCGTTTTTTTTTCTGCCTCAGAGTTCTTCAGTGAAGTTATCTGCTGTATATTTCAGATCAGAGAGCACTTCAAATGACATGATTCAAGCTTATGTTTTCCAGAAGAGAGGGTTCTGTGTCAGGCGTCTCTGGAAGTTCTCATACCTACAAAAAATAAGTAAATAAACAAACTCTAATAGAAATCCTGAGAAATTAGTCCCTGTTATTTTTTTCCTCTTAGCAAATAATTGTAATTTCTACATTTATTGTCCACAGTAATATTTTAGCAAAATATAATAATTAACAGAGTGGAATGAAGCATGCAAACATGTCATCTTAATTTCACTTTTCTAACCAGCAAAGATGTGCAGACAATGTTGGAATTCACTACAGATCCAGAACAGTGGGAAAAAAAATAAACAAAAAACAACCAAAACCAGAGGAAGAACAATTTCCCTGGCTTTCTCAACTTGCAGACTCTGAGCTACAAGAGCCTGGACAGCCCTTCAAACCACCACAAACACAAGCTGTAAGGTAACACAAGCTACTACTGCTGAAACAAAGACAACAAAAACCTCTACATCTGGAAATTTCTAAGCCAATTCCAATTAGAGAAGAAATTCTGAAAGGTTTTATTATCATCCCACTCATATTAAAAGAGAAGGGTTTTTAATTAATGGCATTTGAAGCATTAGTGCATTTCCATTGCAGCTAGCCCACTGCAGAGACCTCAGATATATACTCAGATACTGTTTTACAAGCTATAATTAAATACGTTATAATGACTCACAAACAGATGAAACTTTTTTTTTTTTTATAAATCTCTTTTGGCTGTAATCAATTTAACAGATTTACATACACAAACATGTTTGCTTTATTGGAGTTATGCCTCACTTCACTTTACTGTTTAGAACAAAGGCAAATTGAGCATTACTCAGGGAGCAGCCAGCCATTACCCTGCTTTTCCAGCCTGCCTTCCCTCTGGTTTTTCACTGGAGACTCCCCACATGTGGGATGCTTACAGTTACCTCCTATTTAGGAAGAAATCTGCATCAAATTACATTTCCAAAGGAAACATATCGCTTATGTTAATTGCTCACATACTCATGCTGACCCATGCTGATGACTCAACTATCCAGAAAGCCCAAAATACTATTTTAAGAAGGCTTATGTCAATAAATATTGAGGAAAAGAAAAAAAAAGGCTACACTTATAAACCGTAGGAAAGAATTTTTAAGACATTCAGAAGCACTGCCCACAGTTTACCTCCAGAGAATCACCATCCCTGCTAGGAAACCTCTTTTAAGCCAGCTGCTGGAAAACAACTCTCAGGGAGACTGTTTCATGCTGGTGGCAGAACCACGTAAACTTGGAACGTGTTTTCTCCATCCCTCCCACCTTCTTAAGCAACAAAACCCTGATGGCTACAAGCATAAAAACAACTTGTAACAACA
Source organism: Centrocercus urophasianus (assembly GCF_019232065.1). Taxonomy (NCBI): domain Eukaryota; kingdom Metazoa; phylum Chordata; class Aves; order Galliformes; family Phasianidae; genus Centrocercus; species Centrocercus urophasianus. The sequence continues at coordinate 164,948 of NW_024884141.1, read as the reverse complement.
GACAGGCATCAGTGTTCCATGTTCCCATTACTCAAAAACCTGCAGCCAACAACACACTGCAAATCGACGTGTATGAAGGGTGACATTTCCAGTGCAACAAAATGCACAGGCTATAAAAATTACATGAAAATGGTGACAAGTTTAAAACCAGTAGAAAGAGCATCTTAGCTTCACAACAGCATTTCTGCATCATCTTGCTGGAACACCATGACAGTAATACTTAGAAAAGAGCTGTTTTGATGCCGAGGAAAAATATACAATAGTTACTAAAGATAGTTTCCATTACCATTTCAGAACTACATTTGCAGGAATGAAAGCCTCAGAGGGGTTTGGTGTCATCTGTGCCTGAGTAACAGCAAATGAGGACGCAAAATTATAGAAGTTATCCAACATTTTCTGGGTGAACTGAAATAAAAGAAAGATACTAAGTAAGTACTTTGTTAAATATGGTTTGTTGTGCAACATGTCAGCAGATACACAACTCCTATGCGAAATAAAAACAGCACTGTTATCTAGAATCTCGTGGGAAAGTAGAAACATTAGAGCAAGAGAAGTCAGTTTAAAAAGAGATCAAGATATGATAACTCTTAATTTTGCCCTTACATCCACCTACTGTTTAGAAAACATTCTCAGATCTTCACTTGTGGCCTCCTTGGCCAATGTCATCCAACTGGATAAAGAGCTCCAGGAAGAAATATTCTTTGTGACAAACAAGTGATTCAGTCACAAACCATCAGGTGAACAGCAGACCAAGTTAAAGCTGAGAAGCCCAACTCACAGCAAAACAGCCATTGTTCAACCAGCAGAAAAGTCTCCAGCAATCTGCCTCATGAGCAATAGGACGAGAGGGAACAGCCTCAACTTGTGCCAGGGGAGGTTCAGGTTAGGTATTAGTAAAAACTTCTCTGAAGGAGTGGTCAGGTGCTGGAACTGGCTGCCCAGGGAGGCAGTGGAGTCACCATCTCTGGAGGTGCTCAAGAAATGTTCAGATGTTTTACTTAGGGATGTGGTTTAGTGGGGAAATATTGGTGGTAGGTAGACAGCTGGACTGGATGATATTGGAGGTCTTTTCCAACCTTGATTCTATGATTACAACTCACTGCCAGACTCCAGCAACAGGGAAACTTCCTTCAGCTATGTAGTCTGTAATATTTTCTTCTTTCCCCTACTTGCTGTAGGAGAAAAATAAATGTGTTGTTTTGGTGGGGGAACAAATTATTTCCAGAGACAGTAAAATGATAGAGCAAAACAGAATCTGGAGCAATATACAGAATCATACAATAGTTGGAAGGAACCTCTGAAGATCACCTACTGCAATGCCTGTGCCATGGGCACGGATGTCTTCCATGAGTTGTAGCTGCTCCAAGTCCTGTCCAACCCAACTCTGAACATTTCCAATCATAGGTTGCCCACAGAAGCTGTGGATGCCGTATCTCATCACTCCCATCATGAAGAACTTCTTCCTAATTTCTGATCTAAACCTACCCTCTTTCAGTTTAAAACCATTGCACTTGCCTTTCAAAAAGACTCTTAAAAACTCATTTGATGTACTGAACGGCCACGATAAGGCCCATGCAAAGTCTTCTGTTCTGCTGAACAAACCCAGCTGTCTTCACAGGAGAGGTGCTCCAGCTCTCTATCATTTTCATGGCCCTCCTCTGGATTTCTCATGCTGACGCCCCAGAACTGGATGTAACTGCTCCAAAGCTCCCCTCCACCTGCTCTGACACGAATGGATCGGAAGAGCTGATGTCTGAGAATGAGTAGCCCACCCTCAGCCTCATCCCTCTCACACTACTGTCTCACTTCTTTCTATTTACTTTCTTAATATGATAATTTTCTCTAGCTACAAAACCACATATAAATATAAGATAAAGCTTCATAAACCCTTCTAAAAATGTAGTGGAAGAAGAATGCCACAGTTTAGCTTAAAAATCAGTTAACATACTGCTCCCTATTAAAAAGGAAAACCCACCTAATTGGAGAAACATTTGTTGCTAATGTTATGCAGTAAAGAGCTGTTTTTCTTCTTTAAATATTGTTGCCAGAAAAATCCACCAGTGGAAATGCAAAACAACCTGAAATATACCTTATTAACCTATGACTTTATTATAGGAACTAATGGAATAAAAAATATTACTTAGACGTCATTAGCCCCTAACTTCCCCAACCCCAAAAATCTGTTAGCTCTTATATACAAAAATAGCTGTAATCAACTACTAACTTTCTCTAAAAGAGACAATTACCTATGTGAAGATACTATTTGCATAAACTGTCAGAGGACATCAGCTTCATGATCAGGATTACTGTTCAATTACCAGTCTACTTCAGCAAGTATCTGTAGGAAAAGCGAGCAAGAAAAAGCCTCAAGAAAAGCCTCTTCAGCTCCTGAAATCTTAAAAGGTAACGCCAGAGCCATCAGTTTTAGAGAAATTAAGACTTGATATTCAGATCAAGTTCGCCCTGAACTACTGTTAGAGTGTGATCTAACTGCCTGTGCTGGCTGAGGATTTCCAGAGGTTGAGACTAACAGACAGGATAGGCAAAAACTGGCCAGTATTGCAGGTTTCACACAAAAAGAAAAAAATCCTGTTCCACAGGATGAAGAAACAACAAAACAAAACACATTTCTGTGGGAGAAGACATGATTTTATAGTTCTGCAGAACTACATCAGAAGGATTTCTCAGGAGTCAGTGGTACACCTAGATACCTGTATTAATCCAGCCCATATATACCTTGAGTAATTTCTGACCATCATTGCAGAATGCTGTGCACTTAAATTGCAGCATCTAAAATCAGCATAGATCCACTGTCTCACGTGCATTTCACTGCAGTTGCTCCTATAGGGAAGTCTCGCCTACTTTTTGTAACAGTGACATGGGTATGATAGAATGCATTGGCTGAATACAGAAATACAAAATCTGATCCTTTACAGGAGACAGCCTTCTAGTGTAAGAAAAAGTCATTGCAAATTTTCAAACTATCCATCCAAACGATCTGGTGACAAATTGGTTACACCCCTAAAACCACCCGCAAAGGCTTCGTTTTGTATTTTGAATTAATTCTTCAGAGCCCATGCTTTTAAAACTTCAGAACTGCAGAGGATTTCTGAGAACAGGATGTTTGCAATACCTCCGTGAACGAATCTACCGATGACACAGCAGCATTTGCCACAGGAGTCTGCTGTGCCAGGTTCTCCAGCAGCTCCACCGAGATGCCGATCTGGGCCACCGTTGGTGTCTGCGGGAGGTTCATGGCACCAAAGGGGTGCTGGCTTCCCTTCCCTGAAAGCACCACAAACAGCACGTTAGACCTGATACAAGCTTGAAGACAGTGCTGCTGGCATTCCAGTGTTTCTTCTGTACGAGGTCCCTGGTGGGAGGTGTGGAACACATCTTCCCTATCGCAGAAATCAGACAGCACAGTCCAAACACAGGTACATGTACGCACAGGCACACACACTACAGAAAAACAGGAAACACACAGCACTGCTGCACAACAGCTTGACTCATTCAAACGTGGTGCTTTTGAACCTGTTTATGCATGAAAAAACAGACAACGTTCCTTCAAGATCACTCTGACTTGAAGCTACCCCTGAGCAGGGCTGCACAGCCCCACATTTCATCAAACAGCTCGAAACCACCAAGGGTCAAAGAAATAACCATGGAGCAGAAAGGCCTCTGGCTTTGCAGAAGCTATGAACAGAACAATGCATTAAGCAGAAAAACACCCCCAGGTTGCATATTGCTCTTGCAGGCATCATCCCAGTCCCTGTCATCACCTGTGACTCAGTATTAACCAGCAAATCCTGCCTAAGCTTTAGCTAGAAGCTCTGCACACAGTGACAAACACCGAGAGACAAGTGGCTTTCATCACACAACCCTCTTTAGGGGACCACGGTGCTACTGGGATGATTTTTTTTTCCTAAATAAATTCAAATAATTGCAATGAAAGAAGTACTGATGCTTCAGCAGCCCTCTCTGCTGTCTTACTAGCAGCAGGGAGCAAAGCCAATCAATAGCTATCCTGCAGACCTACAAATACTATATGGAGCTGCAAAAAAGTGCTAACTGAAATCTAAAGTACCTTCTGACTCAGTTCCACTACATTTCCAAGCACTGTTCTATGGACACTTTAACACAGCTTTTTAAAAATATTAAAAGTTAGGAGAAACAGCTGAGAAGCCTGCTTTTAGACTTCACAAGTTTCTACCAAGACTACTGAGAAGTACAGTCTGACTAACTTCTCACAGCTCTACAGGAGCTCTACAGGAATCTTTTCGATGGTACCATGGCATTCTTCTGAGACACCTTCAGAACCTGATCTGGAAATCTCTTATTCAAAAAGAGATTACCTGAGTAATAACACCTGTAATCAAGAAAAAGAGTCTGAGTTAATGATTCAGTTTCCACTCCACAAATGAATTCTTCATATTCAAGTGCACTTCCTAAAAGCAATTTCTCCTTTAGTTCAGCACTGATAAACTACTGGTCCCAAACTTGGAAACACGTTCACCAGCACTGGCCTTCCTAAGTGAGCAGAAGGATAAGCAAACTAAAAATCCTGGGGCAACACAAATTTCCTTGACCCTCACTGTCCAGAGTGCCTAACACTCCTAACAGCACAGCCACTCCTTAAGATGTCCAACACAGGCAACTTACATTGCAAAACCAGCACATTCCAGACACTGAACACACTGAAGAGCTATAAATTGTGCAATTAACCTTTCCCAAAGCTGCTGTATTCAAATCCTGAGCCACTTCAGCTGACTACTTACAACCACAGAAGTAGCACATGCTGGCCTTTATCACACAGTAGGAAAGAAACTGATACAATCACTGCTTCACAGGGAACCGACAAACAGTATGGAACAGAAATTTGTTCCAATCACACTTAACAACGGAATAAGCTCAAGACAACACAGCACACCACAGAGCAGCTGTTAATACAGCTATATAACATCTCCAGCAACAAGCTGATGTCACAAAATATACTTCTAGTGATATTACTAAAATTACACAACAGTAATTTGAGTTTTATCGTTTAAGTGCACACGTTCCCAACATAACCTAACAAAAAGCTGACATTGTGGCTACTTCTGCATGCTACACAACCGTTCCAGCTCATAAGCAGAGCAGGCAGCCTCTTTGTTCTATTAGAAGTTGCAAAGCCACACATTAACTTCATTGTGCTATTTGTCATCCAAGCTAGCCCTTACCATCTTTGCTTTAGCATGCACTCAGGAGGTCAGAAACATCTGCCCAACCTGCACGTTTCTTACAAGCCTGGGTACAGGCTAGCTTGCTTCTCCTAACCCCAACCATCTAAGTGACAACATTAGAAACACCTGGACAATGGAGCTACCTCTTTCTTTAATCTCTTTACAGAATAGCACTGCCACCTACTAGCTAGGGAAAAAAAAAAAAAAAAAAAGGTACTCTGAAGCAGGACACATCCTGGCACCCCACTGGTTTGCTGAAGGGTGTATCATTGGAATTTATCCTCTTCTTCCATTTCACAGATTCATATCAGCAGCAGGCTCCAGCAGTTAGCCTGAGACAGTCAAACGTATTTCAGAAGACAGTAACACCTCTCCAATTCCTTTCTCCATAATCACTCACTTTTGCTTCCCCTTTTCAGTCTGTCTTCCTCACTGAACATCCTCACGAACTTAACTTCCTCGTTATCACAGCAACAGCTCATTCTGACTCCAATTCTCAAATAAGCAGTATACAACAGGAACAGCTGATCAGAGCAAGCACAGCATTGCCACCTGACATGGAAGCTCATCCTCAAGCACAATCCCTTGCACACTGATGCGACCAAAATGTTGAGACAGAAGAAAATGTAGTTCAGAACAAAGTTAAGATTTCTCCCTTGAAAAATATGGTTAAAGGTACTGTTCTGCAAAAGCATCTGAAGTTACCTTCACCTACAAAGCTCTCTGAAAATACATACAAATAAGGAAGTCTTAGGAGCGTGATGAGCACGCTGCAGAAGTGACAGAAAAAACAGATGATATACACTTTGTTCTTTATTACTGAAATGCTTTAAAGCTGCTTGATGGACATATCTTCCCTTAGGAGCAGAAAGCTGTGTCTTGGGGGTGGTTTGTCATTTTTACAATATGCATAACAAAAAATGCCCACATAATTATGTATTAACAGAAAAAATATATACATACACACACACTGCTCGGGTAGCATCAGCCTTCCCTCAGTCAGCTCAAAACCACCAAAAATATTTGGAAGACTGATTTCCACTGACAATATTCCTTATTGGACAATTATGCAGTGCACACTACCAGAGGCAGTGAGCTTTCTGAAGTGCTACACCGTGCTTTTTTCACCGTGCTACACTTCGCTCATTGCAAAACCTTTCTCGGTGCTACAAATACAACAGCTAAACAGCTGGAGCAAGAGGAAATATTGCAGCACTCTCTAGCTGAATGCATGAAAACCACACCAAGGAAAATACAGACTCATTCCTAATCAGCTTCTGTGGAAGCACTGGAAAACACGTCAAACTTGTTGAGCTGAATTTCCAGATTTACACTGCATACAAGATAAGAGTGGGAAATTTCATTAGGAACACATACACACAGACTTTCACAAAACTGACTGAATGCTTCTAGTTACTTATCTGCTAGGGACTACCTGAATACAGAGAACCACCTTTACAAAAAAACACTTAATAAAAACACCTTCTGACATTCACTTTCTCATACATACAGTAACACATTCATTATGCTGACTGCTATGTTGTTCTACACTTACCAGATTTCAAACCAGAAATTTTAAAGATTGCACTTGGCTTCTCATTAGTAACAAACCCCAGCAGCTGCCACACTGCCATCCCACTCTGGTCCGGGTAACAAAAGTAGACAGATCCTCCCATTCCTTCAGGAAATGGTACAGTTCCCAGCATGAAGACCACTACGTGGTTGATGTTTTCATAGTCTGGTAAGTCAAACACAAATTTGTCTTCGGCCACTTGCTGGGGAGCTGCTTGTACCTACAGAGAACAAAGCCTTCATTAATGTTTTCCATTTCTGGCTAACTACAAATAGCCCTTTACAGAAACATACCTATGGTGAGACATAACTAAAAGTGAGGCACGTACTAACCTAAACAGCACATAGCCAGATGAAAGTCAAACAAAGCAGAACAACTGCCACAAAAGTATCACTGGAAAGGCACAACAATGTTCTACCTACGCTGGAAGTATATCCTACCCAGCACTACGAGAGCAGAATACCTTCACTCCCCACGTGCGTAGGAGGGAAATAAGGTGCAGAAGAGGTTGCCAAGTCTATAAGCAGTGGCTGTTGACCACCTGGCTGGCACAACCCCCGGAGCACGGCAACCTGTTCACACAGGAAATACAATAAACCTTCAGACAGGCGGCACAAGGACGCCAGAGACAGATAACATCCTCCTCTTCACCCCAGCTGCCACAACCCTGCGGCCAAGGCACGCTATAGCGTTAAAATGGCTCTTTTAAGCTCCCGCCTCGCCTCTGAAGAGCCCAAGCCTGCTTGTCAGCAGAAAGGACAGGATCCACAACGGAGCTGCCCTGTGGGGACTGGAGGCAGGAGCCGGCCAAGGCGCGGCCCCTCGGCAGTCCCACCCGCTCCGAGCGGGCTGAGGGCCCCGCTCACCAGCCTGCCCGCCACCAGGCAGCCGAACATGGCGGCGGCCGCCACCGAACCCCCCTCAACCGCTCCGCTACTGCCGAGCCTCCTCCATCAGCGGCGGCTGCCGGAACTGGCTGTGCCGCCGTCAGGCCGCGTGCCGCCATCACTTCCGGTTCGCGCGCAGACTACAACTCCCATGGCGCACCGCGCGTCCCCTGCCCCGGGAGGCGGCGCGCGGCACTGCGTTTGTTCCGTTTGTGTTCCTTGCCCCGAGGGAGTTTGTTGACTCAGTAGCAGCGGCGCCCGTGTGGCTGTGAGGGCCAATGGTATCATGTGTTGCGTTACAAAGTGCGTGGCCAACAGGTCGAGGGAGGTTACCCCTCCCCTCTAGTCTTTCTTGTGCTGCCCTGTTGCACGTGTCCCGTTCTGGGCTCCTCTCCAGCAAAAGGCCACAGGATTTGGGCCCAGAGAATCTCCTGTATGAGGAAAGGCTGAGAGACCTGGCGCTGCTTGGTCTGAAGAAAAGCCGACTGAGAGGGGATCTTCTCAGTGCTTATTGGGTGGAAGGCAGGCAGAGGAGACAGGCTCTTCTCAGTGGTGCCCGGTGGCAGCACAAGGGGCAATGGGAACAAATGGGAACACAGCAAGTTCCATACGAACACAGTTAAAAACCTTACTGTGAGGGTGACAGAGCGTTGGAACAGGCTGCCCTGAGACATGGTGGAGTCTCCTCTGGAGATACTCAGAAGTCATCTGAATGCTTTCCTGTGCAACCTGCTGTAGGGTACCTGGTTTGGCAGGGGGTTGATGGGCTCGATGATCTCCAGAGGTCCCTTCCAACCCCTGTGGTTCTGTTATTCTCTAAAATGATGTATTTCTTCACATGGCACAGATGCTGCCAGTCATAAATACAGGAATTTTATGTATGCTCAAAAAACGTTGCATGTGTTCAAAGAAAAATACAACTTGACTTACAGTTTTAAACTGTAATTGGGGAGATTTAGATTAGATATAGGAGGAAATTCTTTACTCAGAGGGCAGTGAGGCCGTGGCACAGGCTGCCTGGGGAGGCTGTAGGTGCCCCATGGTACTACATGGTACTACAGTTGCTTTAACTACAGAGGATGCAACTCCAAACCAAACTGCTTTTACCTTGTGCTTTTACTCTTGTGTATAATTTCTGCAGGCTGGAGATGAGGCACTAGGATTTCATCAAGGCAGCCATTCCTATCTCTGAGTTAAGATATGGCTGATGAGCTCTGCTTAGTGAAGTGCAGAGGGAATTTTGTATCTTGTTTCTGTACCTAGAAATTGAAGTTGATGTTGAAAGATGAGATCCAAAGTGTTTAAATTCAGATAAATTTGGCCAAAGAAATTAGAAGCAAATAAAATCTGCATTTAGAAAACTAAAAAAAAAAATCAAAAAATAAAGCTTAATTAAAAAAAAAAACAAAAGAAAACAATCTGATTAAACATGCTGACATGCTCTAAAAGTACACTGAGAGAATACTGACTTGACAGAATACGGTAATGCATTAACATGAAACAGAATTTGTCTTCACAGATATAGTGCAGAAGGTGGCAGCTTCTACTGGTGAGATTTTTGAGCCTGCATCAAACCTTCCACAGGCAGTCTCATGCCATGGTTAACATCATGCAGCATCTCGGTGGACCTGATAGGAACAATTCTCGTTCTCTGTGGGCAAGCTCAAGAATGATCTTTGCTGTGCCATCACTCCTTGCTGCCAGTGCCTCTCAACATCTTCCAACTTTTTGTAAAAATAGGGAAAGACTGTGACAGCAATAGGATAAACTTCAATGCAGAAGGGGACAGGGACCCTTTTGCTTTCATTTCACAGACATTTATACATCTCAGAGAAGATAAGGAGCAGAGCTGGAGCCCTGTGCCAGATTAAGAGGAAGAACGTTCTGGTGGCTGAAAATGTCTGCTCTCTCTTTGGGCTATGGGTTGAAATTAGCGTGTGGTAATTCCCCACCTTTCTCTAACATGCCTAAAAAATACTTAACATTTAACATCTCTCTTAATTCCTCGGTGCTCTAGAGAATATCCACCTATAGACCAATGGCAAAATGGCATAGCTATGGCAAGCGACATAAATTACATATGAACAAGACTAAAGAAAAGAATATCATGAGACACCAGATACACCTTCAGGTCCTGCACATCACCTCGTATATTATTCCTTGTAAGGAATTAGCTCGTTTGAATTTGTAACACTGTGATAATTTGATCAGTAATATGCCTTATTACTATTTATCACTGTTGACTGATAATGCAATTTTTGTGTAGGCATATTTTCTTTAGAATTAACATGATAATTATGTTTAAATAAAACACATTTCAAGTCCTGGATTGATAATTCACCTCTTGACAGAAAATGAAATATTGAATGAAGAGAGTGTAAGCTTTGGAGGGGTGAGAAGGAACAGCTCACAGAGATTAAGTCTCTGTTTATAGGGAATTTCTCTGCCAAATTAATGCAGTAACTGTTAAGCTGCAACCATGTTCTTTGTGATCCAGGGAAGCTCTTAATCTTCATTGCTTGCTCTCTCCTAGGTATCATAGCAGAGGCTTTCTGAGCTAGATGGAAACAAGGTGTTCTTCAATTTGACTGCATTGTGTGTAGAAGCCATTCTTTTAAATCTTGTTCTGCTATTTTTTTATGGTATATATTCAGATATTTTCATTCATGCTTTAATCTTAATCACACTCTTGTTTTAGCATTTTTGTTGCAAGTCAATTTTAATCACAGAACATGGAACATGCCAAGTTGGAAGGGATCATCAAGTCCAACCCCAGGCTCCACACAGGACCATTCAACATCCAAACCCTACGTCTGACAGCAGCGTCCAGACCTTGAACTCCAGCAGCATAGTGCCATGCCCACTGCCCTGGGGAGCCTGTTCCTTGGCCATTACCCTCTGGTGGAGAGCCTTTCCCTAATCCCAATCCAACCTTCCCCTGATATGGCTTAGATTCTGGACAGGTTCTGCTCTTAGGCTGGCCCTCAGCTGTCCACCAGAATCATCCTCTGTGAAGGAGGATCCTGCACACATCCCTGCCCACTTTGCAGCATTAGAGTTCTTGCAAAGGGTGGTGTTGCCTTTCAGAATTCTGAAAACATAAAAAATGCAAAATATAAAAATCCCCGATGCCTGCTACCAGATGGAGTGACCAACCTGTGCATTGCAGTGTGTTTTTGCATAGGAATAATGAAAGCAAAATCTAGTAAAAATCATGGTGCTGGCCCACTGTTTTTATTATTATTACTATTATTATTATTATTATTATTATTGGGAACGGCGGCGCCCCCTGAGGGGGAAAAGGGGGAGAACATAATGGAATAAATATTTGCTTGATTCACCTCTTAAATTTAGCAAGAAGCCAGGTGTGAGAATTGTTAAGGCACTGGTGCAGAACTGCCCCAGTCCCAGGTCTCATTTTGAATCTGAACTTTTGCAAGGGAATTCTTCCACTTGGCAGGTGCTCTTCCAGCTGGCCCTGCTGATCTGGAAAGAAAAAAGGAAAGTGCTTTAAAGCTTGAGATGTTGCAAATTAGTGGAATGTGGCCAAGCTCTCTCTGGTGTGCATTCACTGAGGCACAAGGAGAAATCTGCTAATTAGGCAAGAGCTCATTTCACATTGCCAATTTACTATAGACCTCTGAGATTAAACCATGTCTAAAAGCCACAGGGCAGATCTAACTTGTATCTTGTAGGCTTGAGCTCAGTAGGACTCTCATGTGCTCTTGCTGAGGCAGGAGTTTTCTTCTTTTTTCTTTTTTCCCCAGCTGAATTCTGGGGAGTTTATTCTGCTCCCCATCCCAGACTTCCAGACCAGGGGATAGAGTACCCTGAGGACAGTCAGTCTGACTTTTAAAGACAGATGTAAAGAAGACATTGAGAACCTCAGACTTTTCCTTATTCTCAGTGGTCACATTCCCTGCTGCATCCAGTAAAGGATGGAGATTCTCCTTAGCCCTCCTTTTGCTGTTAATATATTTATATAAAAGTTTTTTGTTCTCTTTTACTCCAGCAGCCAAGTTGAATTCAAGCTGGGCTTTTGCTCTTCTTATGTTCTCCCTGCATATCCTAACAACTTATTTGTTCTCTCCCTGAGTTGCCCGTCCCTTCTTCTACAGGAGGTAGATTCTCTTTTTCTTCAAGAGTCTCAGGAAAAGTTCCTGTTCATCCACACTGATCCTCTTCCCCACCAGCACATCTTACAGCACAGGGATCAGCCTGCTTCTGCACTTTCAGGACTTCCTTCCTGAGGAGTGACCAGCCTTCCTGGACCCCTTTACCCTTCAGGATTGAATCCCAAAGGACCCTCGCTTACCAGAGTCCTTAACACTTCAATCTGCCTTCCAGAAGTCCAAGGCAGCAGTTTTGCTGCCCCCCTCCTTCACCAAGAATCTAGAGCTCTACCGTTTTGGGGTTGCTCTGCTCTGGATAGCTTTTGACCTCCATGTTTCCCCCCACTCCTTCTCTATTTGTAAACAGCAGGTCTAGCCGGGCATCTCCCCGGTAGGCTCTCTTTCCAGCTGCATCAGGAAGTTATCTTCCATACACTCTAGAAATCTCCTAGACTGATTCTCCTGTGCTGTGTTGTATTTCCAGCATGTATCAGGGAAGTTGAAGTCCCCCATGAGAACAGCAGTTGGCAATCACACAACTTCTGCCAGCTGCTCCTAGCTCATCCATCTCTGGTTAGGTGGTCTACAGCAGACCTCCACTGGAATGTCCAACTTGTTGGCCCTCCCCTGATCCTCACCCATAGAGGCTTAATCTTATAAATCAAAATGCTCTCTAACATAGAGAGCCACGCCATCGCCCCTCCTTCCTTACCTCTCCCTTCTGAATAGCATATAGCCATCCATTGCAGCACTTCAGTCATGGGAGCAATCCCACCATGTTTCTGTAATGGCAACTAAGTCATAGTTTGCTTGCTGCAAAACAGCTTCCAGCTTCACAGAATCAAAGAATCACAGAATCACAGAATGACCAGGGTTGGAAGGAACCTCAAGGATCATGAATCTCCAACCCCCTGCCACACGCAGGGCCACCAACCTCCACATTTAATGCTAAACCAGGCTGCCCAGGGCCCCATCCAACCTGGCCTTGAACACCTCCAAGGACGGGGCATCCACAACCTCTCTGGGCAGCCTGTTCCAGCATCTCACCACTCTCTGGGTAAAGAATTTCCCCCTGATGTCCGAAAGCTTCTCCTATTTCTAGCCTATGCTGCATTCATTAGTGTAGATGCACTTCAGCTGAGCTTCT
>NW_024884141.1:0-151907 GCF_019232065.1 Centrocercus urophasianus | reverse complement strand
CCAAACCCACCATTGTTTCAATAGACTCATCTCTAGCAAGCCTGGTTTCATCCTTTGCTGCAAGCCTCCACTATATGGTGATCTGCACGAGGTCTTTGCTTTCTGTGAAGGATCCCTTGGTGCAAGTCTCTGCTATGCAGCTGATCTGTACAAATTTTTACTGAAACATGTTGAATAGCATTCAGATAAAGGAATTACTGCTGTATTACTTCAGTAAGACTAATTCTTGCACATACTGTTTTCTGGCTGTTGACTCAAGGCAGGGCATAAAATCGTGTTAGAAGTGTAGAAACACCAACGGAGTCATTTACCTCTCTGAATTGTCTAAGGAGCTTGGAGATGAGCTCCAGGCTCCACATCACTGGTGGACCACTTGCTTTCTACCTAGGCATTTTAACTGGGCCAGCTACCTCACTAGCTGCCTCTTAGTCGAGCACCAAACCAAGAGGGAGTATCAGGCCTTCCCACCTAAATTAACAAACTGAAAGAAGTATGCAAATTAATAGCATAGTTTATTTCTCAACTAGAGGCTCATCTAAGACAGAATTGATCTTTCTAATTGAAATGAGCTTTCTAATTGAGGAGTCACAGTTATGGTGGAAGTGGGACGAATACAGGCAATTCTCCACTCTCGCTGCTGATGTTTAGTTGTGAGAGGAGGTATAAAAGGGAAAAAGAAGTAATGATGAGACTGGAATGAAGCCATAAGGACATCAGGTTGTATCAAGGGGCAGAAAGGAGGGAGAATATAATTTACTTCCTAGTAATGCATTGGAAAGGGTGCTGCATTTTTTCAGCTTTGAGGAACAGTTTTATGACCCTCTGAGCAATTGAGAGAAGGGATCACTAGTCTGATAGCTGGCTTCTTGCCCTCTTTTTTTTCCTTTTTTTTTTCTTCATTTTTCTTTTTCTCAGTATCTGCACTGGGATATTTTTTTTCACTTGTCAACAGCCTTGAAGCTTTCGTTGTGACGGTGATATCTGACAGCACCTGAGTACGTATCCCTAACAGATTTAACAATGATAGAATGGATTAGTTGTAGGAGAGTACAGGAGATCTTGTAACTTCTGTCCCTTACATGAATTTTTGGGGTGTGAGTTCCATGGAGGTCTTACTAGTGTGTGCTGCCTTTAAAAGCTTTGAATCTTTATAGACAGGTATGTAATATTTTGTCTATGAAGTCAAAAGTTTTAAAGCTGAAATTAAATTTATATTTTTAAGTGAATTATGTCTTGTCTCCAGCAGATGGTGATAAAATACCAGGATTTGGCTTACTGGATACCACATGACAAAAACTGAGATTGGCTCTTACTGTATCTCAGGGAGAAACTGCTCAGTTCAAATAGTTTGCACCACAGTTGCGATGTAGTAGTTCATAAATGTATTAATGAGATGTAATTAATCGGCAACCAGTCAACTATGCTCTCAAGATCAAACTGGTAATACAACAGATAAACGACAGTGCCAGACCTTTACAGAATGTTATCAGTGCTCCATCTGCTTTTCCGAACTAATCCTTAGAAGTCTGAGTCCCACTCATGCCACACAGTTACCAGGGTTCTAAAGTTGCACTGCTTCTTTCCCCTATGAATGAATAAAAAGAAAGTGACATACAGCTGTGTAAGGAAAAAAAATTGAACTCATTTATGGGGTAAGCAAGACATTCATTCTTTGGACTTCTTTGATGGATAACAATCAAAACTATTGTCTAAATATAATTTTTGAGGTCCAGCTGTGCTGAGCCTTAGTTATTCATCACTCCTCCTCAAAGGTTTTTGCTTCTTCAGGTTGCTTTCCATGTGCTTCCTTAGCAGTTTTGGGCAAAATAAACTGGGTTAGTTCAAACAGATTAAATACTACATGTCTGTTAAGTGGTCACATTGAGAATGAAACATATCAGTTGATAAAAGGAACACTGGACAACATGGCATGGCAGCTTAAGTTACTGCTCTCCTGTTAATTGTTCATCCACAGCTCTGTCATGTATAGCTCTTTACACGCCATTACTTAACTAGTTATGTCTAGGCCATGATCCTCCTGTGACAGGAGTATTCACAAAAGCCAGCACATCTTAGATATCTAAGAACTGCAGATGTACAAGGGCACAGCATGGCTCTTGCTCAGTAGATGAAACTTCTCTAGGAGCTGTGTTCTTCTAACTTATGTGCTGTCGGTGCTCCTTTTCACTGGGCAGAATTTCCCCGCTTTTCTTGATGGTCAGAAATGTCTGAATAGAAAATTAAACACCAAGGTGACTGCGTTTGGTGTTGGAGACAGGAGGAACATGTGACTTCTTGAAGGTGAGGTGTGAAATGTTCCCAAGGTTTTGTTCACAATATTGCAAGAGGTTGAGCTGGTCTGTCTTGACATGACAACATCATAGCTGACCACTTTCGAACTCATTCTATCCCAATTCAGATGGTGAACTACATGTTTCTTGCTTTACAGCATCCAGTTGCATCAGCTCTAACAGTCACATCTCTGCTGACACGTGCCAGGTCTTTGGCTTGCTATGTATGGAATGGTATAACCCTTGTCAATGTGCAGTTAATACTTAACCTCATAGGTTCTTAATTCCTGCTCTTAGAAACCGTAGCTTGCTGTTTACGTATGTAGAAATCCCTCCTTGAAGTGCAGACACTAAAAGCAATAAACTCAGTATCATTCTAATAAATTGTTACACAGTACATGTACTACTCCTTTTGCAAGCTGAAATGCAGTATAAGGAGCTGAATCCAAGGCCCTCATGTACGAGAAGTTGGTGAGATGCAAATGGTGCTTTTAAGAGCCGTCAGTGGGATTCTCCATGTAGTAGAATCAGTTTCTGATATGGAGACTGTAGACCACGATGTCTGAACTTTTGGCTTGCCTGGGCCACATTAGGAGAACAGGAATTGTCTTTGGTGGCATGCACAAAGATCATTCCGAAAGTAGTGCCTCTTATGTCTCATGGAACTACAACTGATACAAAGAACACAAGTAGCACAATTTGATAGAGCAAAATCTCAGCTACAAAATGCTATTTTTCGACAGAGTCACCACCATTAGCTGTGCATTTCCACCAGTGATGAACAAGAAATCTGCACCAGCAGAGGTGACCCACTACCACTATCTGCTGAAATGCACCACCCACTGCATCACTGTGCTCACATCCACTGTTTGGTCTCATTATACATTCTGCAAATATCAGTGAATGTCAATGGGTGCCATTTTTTTTTCACGTGGAGGGATTCAGTTCCACACCTTTGCTTCTATACACTTCCACGTCAGATGCTATTTGTCACCATCCCTGGAGGTCTCAAGAACAGGGCAGATGTCACCCTCAGTGATATGATTTAGTAGCAGTGGTGTTGATGAGTTGATGGTTGAACTAAATGATCTTAGAGATCTTTTGAAACCTTAGCAATTCTATGATTCTATAATTCTATGATTCCATAATTCTATGATTCCATGATTCCACGACCTAGTCTCTGCATATCTGCCAAATAAGAACATGGATCAAGAATGCAGTCAGCCTTGGCTTCCAGGATTTGGACTGAGATATGGGGCTAATCCTGAGGTGTGCTGAATTTCTTCAATTCCTGATCAAAGATCAAAGGCTGTTGTGAAGGCTCCTCTCAACTTGCCTAGAAAAATCAGGGGAAAAAGCCTTTCTTTGGGGAACCTTACCTCCATTCAAGACAGGACAGGATATAAGTGGCTGCTAGAAAACAGCAGCTCACCGAGTAGATGGTGTATTAGCAGCTTGAGCAGACCAATACTTCCTACCCAGTGCTGGAGAAAGGACAGAAGGCTGAAGGATGGTTAGGAAGTGCTAGAAGTCTCTACACATTTAATTCAGTGAAGTATACCAGTTTCCATCAGAGGAGGTTATTATTGTCCATGCGTTCCCAAATGTCCTTCAAAAAATCAGCACTTGTGCTTCCAGGGAGATTTATTATTTACAGTCTCTAATGTTAGAGTGCTTATAAAATGATTGTGGCTGGTATTTGTGTACCAGAAAAGCAGGAGTCCAAGTTCAGAATTGCTTTCTGTTTTGCAGCCAAATTGTATCTCTCCCATGAAGACACTTTCCACTTCTTTTTGCTTGTACTCCAGTCAGTTCTGCTGAGCAATCCCTCACAGAGCTCACTGTAACTTAGCCCTGTTTTAAACTCCTTTTAAACTCTGTGTCTTTATTTCAAATGCAACTAATATTATTCAAGCATTCGCATGCATGGAAGGATGGACACAACCACCCAGCATTTATAAGCTCCCTCAGGGAGAAGTGATGATTTTTCCTCCTCATCTGACAAATCCCTGTCATGTCAGAGACGTTGTAATTGATCTTTGTCATTAAATTCAATAATGTCCAAATTTACAGATCTACCTCATTTCAGGCTAATGTAGATAAATGAGGTTCACGGTAAAATATTGGCTTTTACTTGGCACCTATGCACCTCAGCACTTTATGCGTTTGATTAACATACAAGCAAGGCAGTAAAATCAAATAAATGAATACAAGGAGTAATGTTTTATTCTCCTTAAATGATATATGGGGCTTAGCTATTTATAGCAAGGAGTTGGGAGAGAAATGTAAAGCTAAGCCAATTCTAAGAATGCTGATACAGGAGATTCAGTGAAAAATTGATATTCGTATGAGGAAACTCATAGGGAAAGTGAGAATACCATGCAGTGGTGTAAAGCTGATTCGTTTGTGCCTTGATCATGGTCTCTGCATAATGCACTCAAGCACTGCATAAGAAGAATTTGGGGGAAATAAGACACGTGTTTTTAATTATTAGCTACTGGAATACCATGCTAGGGGCTGTGTTAGGTCATCTGTATGTCTTTAAAGCAAGAGTTAATTTATCTCTATAGGCATTGCAGACTTAATGACATAATAAAGAAACTTCTTCAGGAGATGATCATTATGCAGGAGCCCAGGCTGGGTGATCGTGCTGATCTGTGCGTGGATGTGACACATTTGAATCAGAGAAGGTTTATGTTCATGCAATGATGTGGTGAGCTATTAAAAATGAACAGAAAAAAATTAAGATTCACTCAAAGACATGATTCCCTTGAAAGAGTGTTTATCAATTGCAGGAAGAATTGCTCATATCTCATGGGTCCACAGCCAAGGGAGTTTTTAAAGTACCTCACGTGAGTGCAGGAAAAATCCTGAGTCATTTCGGACTTTTTCTTTCACTGTTTTGACCTGTGCAAAATGAAAAATGGCAGATGCTTAGATGGTGCAAATTCTTAAAGTTCCATTGGCATCAAGGGAAAATCTTTAAGAAATGCAGAGGATGCTGTATCTCTGAGCAGACTGTGTTTGAGCTGTTCTCCACAAATAATGAAAGCAAGTACAAAAATATGAAAAATGTGACCAGTAAAATCACAGATCCTTTGTCTGTTTTCTTTGCAGCAATCAGAGAATCCTTTTCAACTTTCATGTTAAGGGGGAAGGGGGATGCACACAGACCCAATGGCAAATGGCTGAGTGAGGTACCTCAGCAAGACAGTTCTCCCAGAGAAATAATCCTGGAGGGGATACTGTGGGGATACTCCTCTTTCAGATTGAAATGATTTCATTTCAGACACTTAGTTTGCTTCCAAAACACGCTCAATTTTCAGGAATAGTGATTCTTACTTTGGAGTAGCAAGTCCTACTGATATTTGCTATATACCACAAAGTCCCTGTCTCTTTCCACTGCCACAAAAGAAACAGAAGATGACTAGCTGACGTATAAACATCTACACAGTAGACTTTTAGAGGTAAGTGAATTAGGATGAAACCTTAATCTCATTTAGTATCTTTTAAAAATGGAACCTATACCTTTTATTTGCATAAATTAAATAAAAACAAACAAATAAATAAATAAGGGTGTGAAGAAGGATCACATGTTCCCCTGGATGGGATCACATGTTGTTCCCATATTGTTTCAAGGTCATCAGAAATTAAATTTGGTGATCCGTGGACTCAGTTGTCTATGTCCAATAAATTATGGCAGGTAATTAAGCTGTTCATTTTAACATCTCTGCTTCACTCCAATGTCCTTGTTGGTCTGCTACTTTGAGTGTTTTCTTTGCAATAAAAGATCTGGTAGGTAGTTCTCCTGTGTTTTGATAAGAGTGGTGGTGGTGGAATGGCTCATCAGGGCTACAATACCAAGACATGCATTAATTTCAGCTGGTGCACTGCTTCTGCCCTGCTTGTGTCCCTAGCTGCTGTAACACCCACAAACAGGACAGGACTCTAGCTTCACAGGGCAATGTGGAAGGGCAGATATCTGCCTTAGACTGGCTTTGTAGAGCATAGGCTCCTACTGCTGGGCCTGTTCCCTCCTTCTTCTGTTCCCACACGCTTCGCTCTGATCCACCTTTTCCCCTTTCTTTCCCCACCCTTCATTTCTCCTGTAAGCATCCCATGATAAGTTTCGTACCTTTCAGAGTCCCTTTAAAATGTTCCATAACAGATTATACGCAATCCTCAGATTTTCTCTGTTCCAGTCCCAAGCCTCCCATAGTAAGTCCGGCCCCTCTCTGGCAACATCTGCTTTCAGTTTGCTCACAGAAGCAGGTGATTCAGTGCTCTAAGCTACTGGGACTCTTCCAAGTCCCATTGTTCCTCTGATCCTCCCCAGATCTTTATTTAATGCAATTAGCTGTTAGTCAGATAACCTAACAGATACATTAATTACATTTTTCTGAAAGCACGGGAGGTTGTATTTCCGTGCTCATTTCTTTACAGTACTAAATATTTTTTTCCTATTAAGCATCTCTCTTCTTTCTCATGATGTGAAGTTCAGATCTAGACTACATGATTTGGAGGGTTTTGGTGGTAGAAAGATCTCAGATAATGCAGTAACCCACTAATAAGAGTGTTGGTGTGATACCTTCAGAAATAATGAACATTAATGTTCTTTCAGGAAGCTTCTTAGTCCCTCTACTCTGAGAAGTGATGCCTAAAGGGTGTGTAGAGGTGCCACTGGTCTGTCACATTGCAGGGTCTTTGTCCTGACTTCAGCACCCAAATAATCTATTAGGTTGAGGGTACTTCCAGAATAGAAGTCTATTTAGTCAAACCTCTTCTCAGCTTGTCAGGTTGCTCAGGGCTTTATCCATTTTGAGGCTTGAATATCTCTAAGGATGGGGATTTGGCAACCTCTTTGGCCTTCTCTTCCAGTTCTTGAAATGCTTTTCCTACTATTTAACTGAATTTTTTAATGTTCTGCTTGGGTCCATTCCCTCTTGTTTTACCACTGTGTACCTATGAGAAAAGTTTGGCTCTCTGTTTTTCAGAGATCAGCAGATCTGTTTTTCCATTAGGTAGCTGTAGACAGTGGTATCATCACTGTTTTGCCTTCTCTGCTTCACACTGAATAAACTCAGTTCTGTCAGAGTCCCATTTCTCATTCATTTCCTTTGGGACTTGGAAGAGATTATTTAGTCTCATTCTACAGTTCTCGCTTTAGAAGTTTGGGAGTAATGCTCTTTCTGTACCTCAGAAGGAGTTGTGAGGATAAATGCATGGTAGGCTGTTCAGTTATTGTGACCATGGAGTCATATGGAAATATCACTGCTAGGCAGTGATGGTGGTGGATTTGGTGGAAGGCATTGTCCATAGAAAGAGTCTGGAAGGGATGTTTGCATTTGGGGGTGAACGGGTATCTGCCCTTGCTCCAAACTGTTGATCTGCTATTTCTTAGTGAGTTTTCTAAGCAAAATGTTTTGTGCTGACTTACTTTATGAGTGTATATATGTGTTTATTCTTCCAGACATATGGAACTTTTTTTTTTTCTTTTTTTTTCCTTCTATTACAATACTAGAGAAGTAACGTGTACTGGCATGGGAATAGGCATGTAAACAGTGGGAAAGAAGGGTTCTTCTATGTTCACCTTTGCTGTTTTTCAATAGACAGCAAAGTCAATGGATCTCATAATCCACATTTCCTCAACAGAAAGGGTTTTACATGTTACCTGAGATTAAGATCTATTGGGACACAAGAATAAATAAATTCCACCATTGTATTCCTGGAAAAGGAAAAGACAAGTTCCTTGGGGGTTTGATTTTGCACAGTGCCATAAAACAAGCACTTGTCATTCAAACCTGGTTATAGCTTAGGTGAAAGCTAGTAAAAACCTTTCTTTCTCATAACCTTCTGAAGTGTTCACTGGAACAGGTTGCCCAAGGAGGCTGTAGATGCCCCATCCCTGGAGGCATTCAAGGCCAGGCTGGATGTGGCTCTGGGCAGCCTGGTCTGGTGGTTGGTGACCCTGCACATAGCAGGGAGGTTGAAATGAGGTGATCATTGTGATCCTTTTCAACCCAGGCCATTCTGTGATGACTCTATGATTCTATGTTCTGCCCTAGCCAAATTATCCCAAATGCATGTGTACTCTTTCTGGAAATCTTTTTCTTTAGTTCTTCCAGCACGTTTCTGCAAATGGTGCCTGAAGTCCTTCAGAGCTAAAAAGCCCTATACACTTTCTCTGTATTATTTGTTATTTCACAAAGCCTAATTATTTTGGCTTTTTTTTTCCCCTCCAAGCTAAAGTCTTTGCTTGTCCAGTTTCTCCTTGTAGAGAATCTATACCACAATTCTCATTGTCTCTGTGTATTTCCTAGTTTGTCTCTAATCTAGCTGAGAAGGGGTGAAGGTGCACTACCGACAATGAAATTTTAGCATTGTTCAAATAAAAGAGAGCAAAAGGCATTACAGTTCCCAGGATGGAGCTTTGGCTATCCTAGTTTGATCAGAATTAGTTCACTTTAAACTAAAATAAAAAAATAGAGATGAAGAGAGGATGAAAAGATCCAAGTGAATAACATCATCTTCATCATGACCCCATTAAGGTTAATAAAATGTTAAAATGAGACAGTGCTCACCCACTGTTTTATCTTTACTTCATTGCTTTTTCCTACTAGCAGTGCATCAATAACCTGCAGTATATTCTAATTGATTGAATAAAAAGTTATATTTAATTGGGAAATCAATGAGCAGGAATAGGGCACCGAGGTCGTATAGATTGTATCATCCTGACCAATCTAACTCACTTGCCCTTTGAGCTGGTCTTTCATCATTATATTTCACTTGCCAATTCCTCAACGGTCTTAATTATGGGCACAGCAATTTGCCTTCAAATATCACACTACAGTGAAATCTATGCATCAATAAATACAGCTCAAAAGCTGTTTTCCACACTGCTGGAGAGTTAATTGCTTCTATGGTTAAAGCAAATGCTGTAATTCTTTACGTTTCTGGTGCTTTTCAACATCTTCAAGTGACTGGAGGCCATTCAGAAAGGCTAAATTAAAGGCAAATATGTCTTTGAATATGAAGATTGGTTCTGAGCAATTTTGACACTTTATCTGTAGAGAACATTCTGTCCTTGCCCTGCAGTCTGAGCACAGCTAAGAAATAGCGGAGAATATGTTAGAAAGCAGGACTACTTTAGTTAGAAAGATCTGCTAGCGGTTCATTTTCTTTTTCCACTTTTTTTAAACACCCATTCCATGTAAAGGAAGTGATGAATGCCACATTTTCAAATTTTGCCCAATCTGGGAAAAACAACTTTTTATGTTTAGGAAAATGCAGTTCTACTTGATTTTGAGTTTGCCCTGTCCGAAGCAGGAATGTTCTCCAGTGTGTTAGTGCCACTTGGGAAGCACAGAATGTACGTGAGCCTTGCAAAATCAGACTCTGAGCAAGGTTAGTGAGGTCTACAGTTGTGGAAGATATTGGTTGGGCTGGATGACATCCTTGAGGACTTCGGTTGTTACCACAGCAACACTGGCAGCCTACCTGAACTTGACTTCCGAGTGGCTGTCAACATTTTCATAGAATCATAGAATCATACAAGGAAAGACCTTTTGTCCAACCATCAACTCATCATCACCATTACCACTAAACCATGTCACTCAGTGCTACATCTACCCTGTTCTTGAAGATCTCCAATGACAGTGACTTTACCACCTTCCTTGGGCAGCCTGTTCCAATACCTCAGCATTCTGTCAAAGAATAAATTTTTTGCTAATATGCAGCTGAACCTCCCTGGTGCAAGTTAAGGGCATTCCCTCTGCCTATTGCTGGTGAATTGGGAGAAAAGGCTGCCTCCCACCTCACTACAACCTCACTACAACCTCCTTTCAGGTAGTTGCAGAGAGTGATTCGCTCACCCCAAGCCTCCTCTTCTCCAGACTGAATAATCCCAGTTCCTTCAGCTGCTCTCCCTAAGACTTGTGCTCCAAACCCCTCACAGCTTTGTTGTCCTTCTCTGGACATGTTCCAGGGCCTCGATTATCTTTCTTGTAGTAAGGGGCCCAAAACTGGACACAGTGGCTCTGGGCAGCCTGGTCTAGCGGCTGGTGACCCTGCCCATGGCAGGGGGGTTGAAACTAGATGATCTTCAAAGGTCCTTTTCAACCCAAGCCGTTCTATGATTCTGTGATTCTATGATTCTATGATACTTGAGGTGTGGCCTCACCAGAGCTGAGCACAGGGGACAGCCAGCTTCCTGCTGCTGCTGGCTGCACTGCTGCTGATACAAGCCTGGATGCCATTTGTCTTCTTGTCCACCTGGGCACACTGCTGGCTCATGTTCAGCTCCCTGTCAACTAAGATCTTCAAACCCTTTTCTGTCCTTGTAATCAGCAACTCAAGGCTCACCAAGGAATGTTTGTGATATCTCTGGAAGGAAAACTTTCCTTTCTGCCTGATGCTAACTTTGCAGGGTGGATGATTCAGCAGCAGGCCTGGGACCTTCAATGTAGTAGGCGACGCTCCAATACCATGTTGCAAATGTGCTCCAGGCAGTGGGCTCTCCTGAGTTTCCCTATGAAGAATAGCTGCTGAATAGTTTGAAAAAAGCACTGTGTGGGAGCATAAATTAAACTGCAGCTATGAGAGATCCCAGGCCGCATAGCGCTGTTGATGCAAAGAAGGAAACAACTTTGAGGCAACTAACTCCACATTGTCCTTCAGGGTGAAGAATAAGGTCTAGGCATACTCACTGCTCAGCTTCTTGTCTGTAGGCAAAGTTGGTAATTTTTCCTTCTCTGAATCTTTGAGGAATCCATTTTAGGAACAGAGAGTAAATTATTGTTTTAATGTGTGGATTTCCCATTCTCCAGTACCTTCAGCAGAAGCTGCTTAACTGTATGAGAAGAACAAAACTGGCATTGGCCAGTTAAACATATTTGACATTTAAGTGAGCCAAGGTCAAACTACGAGTCTGAATTATGTTGCAAAGAAGGAAGTTGAATCCTAAATCTTCATCACACTACCAAAGCTATCAGCCCACACATGGACATTGACAAGACAAGTGTGTTTTAATTAAAAAACCCCCAGTCTTTACCCCTCCAAGTTTACAAGCCCACAAAACTTGTCACAAAATGGGACAGCCTTACGAGAGGTTTGGTCTTCTGCCCTTACTGTATTTTTGACATCGGAAATTCTCTACGCTGAATTTTTCAACGTAAAAACACTGTGCTGGATGTACTACACATTATGATCAGGTGCATCTCTAGGAAAAATATTTAAACAGACTTCCTGCTACAGGGGCACTAATATTGTTGTATTTCTTCCCTGATGTATTCACAGTGCTTTGTTAAGGATACTGGCACCAGTACCTTTGAAAACTCTGAGGGTTAAGTATTGCCTCCAAAAAAACCCACCCAAAACAAATGAGAAGCCTGTCACAGAATGCACACATATACTTTAGGTACTGTACTGCAGATCGGCCCGATGGAACTTGTCATGAAAAGTGATGGAGTCCACACAAAATTAGGCAGCTGCAGCACTAACATTTGCAGAATATTAAACGTGGACTTTCATCTAGAATTTTCAAGTCAGAGGGTTGTTTTTTTTTTTTCATTTTCTGAGTATTTCTGTCATTAATTCCTAAATTGCTGTCCAAAAAGCAGGTCCATCCCCAACATCTACAGTTTTGGCTGATACACAGAAAAATCAAGCGTTCCTTTGGGAGTAAATCCCTGTGGTTGGCCTCTTGCCACTGCAATTACTTACTGAAATGCTGAAATGCTGCATCAGCAGATATTCTTCTTGATTTTCTCTGCCAAATGAAAATACACACCCCCTGTTTTTCTTCTTTCTTTAGCCACAAAATCCTGTTTTATCTGTTTATGGAGCTCTGAGATCCACTCAGGTTTGTAGGCTTTGTGCAGAGCTATTATCTGGTTGTGTTTTGTTTTGCCAACGGGGATTTGGCCAGATTACCTGCCCTCAGCACTGAAACCCTTACTGTACAATTTCTATGCACATGACTGATGTGATGTTGATAAATCATCCTACAGAAGCTGGAAAGATTGTCTTGTGACTTTGCCCAGAGCAAACTGACCTTCCTAAAAATGAAGCTTCACTTTTGTGAATGCTGCTTTAGTGTCTCCTTTGTAAGATAATTCTTTTCATGGGCGACAACCTGTATAGCTGTGCATTGCAACACTTTCTGCCTACAAAGAATTCAATCTTCTTAAAGAAATAGCGCAGGACTGATTATTCTCCAGTAATTCGCTGTTTTTCTTGAGGTCTTCTCCGCTAGTCTCAGGTAGTGAAATAGAAAAGAAGGTTAAAAAAAAATGTCACTGTAGAAATGACTTTTGGAATAGGTCACCTATTGCTAAGACACTCTATTCAGATGTAGTAAGGATTATTCAGACTTCTATGGAATACCCTATGCTAAAATATAATGATGAGTACACATACAAACAAATGGAGGTCACTTTTCTTTTTTCAAAGCACAGATTAAGAGGCATTACTGCTTTGCTGGAATATTTTTCGAGACCGTTATTCAGTTGTGCAATTCACTTTGTGTCCAGTTTGGTCATCCTTTGTTCACCTCAAGATAGATGCACTCATGAGGTAGGTCTAGCTAGTCAATAATATGGCAAAACTTGCCATCTGTATATAGTAAAGAGAAACCAGAATAGCACAAAAGGGCTATGGCAGGACAAAGAGAAAAAAGTCTTCAAATATCATGAAATAGACGATGGATTGATTGTGAGCTTCCTAAGCTTGTATGTATACAAAGGCCACTTCCTCTTTTAAGGAAATGCATCCTTTTCACACAGCTGAATAGAAGGGGAGTTAAAGGTTGAGTAATTTTTCATGCAGCTGAATCCAAGACTAGGCAGAACCATTCTTCATCTTAAGAAAGTGAACTGAGCATAAGATAAAGTCCACTCACCAAATTGATAAGAGAAGAATTCACACATGGCAGGGGTTGTACTGTGAGGAGGCTTATGTTCTTCCTGGAGTGGTCCTTTGAAAATAGAAAGGAGTAGCATGACTTTAAATCCTCAGAGGTGTTCATGGAAAATAATCAGCTAGCAAACAGAGAGGAGATGGTCCTGGTGAAGAACAGTAACAATTTTTGAGAAGCTGTCATCAGTGAAAAGAGTAGTTACATTAGAAGAAAAAGATGCCTATTCTTGATTGGGCAGATTATACTTAAATCTTTCTCCAGTCTCACACATCCAAAGTAGGAATAGTCCTTCATTTAAAGTGAGTTAGTGTGATAGTGGATGACTCTCATAAAGGTCTCTCAGTGATGCCATTTGGAACAGCTTTAGGTCACTTATGTGTCTTGATTACACAAAACATTTCCACGATTAGCCAAATTCATACCAACAAACTCATCCTTGTGCTATTCAGAAAACTGGAACTGCAGCAATTACTATTATTGAAAGGATCAATGATGGAGAAGTTCATGTTCAGTACCAGTCTTGTCCTAAAGGTATTGAAAGATATTACTACTGCTGAAACACTTTCACCAATGTTTAATTTCTACTCCTTTCTCTGGTCTCATAGTCCAAATCACTAGACTCAGAGACATTAGATAGAAAAATATTTGGGCAACAGTATATGGTATGTCATTCTAAACTTGAGCAATGACTTGTGGAGCTGCTCTGCTCCTTGATATCTGAGGTTATATATTTTCATTTCTCAGAAGTCCCATAGATGTAGCAATTGAATTCAGGTCAGACCTTTGTTTGGGCTATTAAAGGAAATAGAATTTTGTAAGGAAGCAGCTGGTGAGGGCGTGGGATTCTTCATGCTGTACTCAAGCACACACAGAACAAGGAGAGTAATGGTAATATATTTACTTTCTAATGGCATGGCTTAATGATTTGAGGACAAAAGAGTGATTTGGAAAAAGAAGTGTGGCTTGGTGTGTCCTTTTGCTTCCAGAAGAAGCTGCAGCTTTTCCTAAAGTATCAGCTCTTGGTGCATACACCATCAGGAGCTGGTGGAGATCAGGCAGGATTAAGGCTCTGCCGCTCTTCTTCCTCTGTGTCAGGTATGTGAGTGTGTGTGGGATACAGGAGCTGGTCAAGAGTTTGTATTTGTGCATATGTATGTCCAAAATGGAAGTCAGAGAGTTACCTAAGCCCCTACCATTTTCTTTACTGGACAGAAAAAGCAAAGCCCATGTTGACCTTCTGGGAAAATTCTGTGCCTTTCAATAGTCATTTTTCTAAGGAGAGTATGGAAAACCTGTCCCTACAGAGAAAGGCGTGAGTCTGTATAACTGGACAAGTCAGCTCACTGTTGACTCCTCTTCAGTTCTGGGATCATTAGGAAGTATTACTTTTCTGAAAGGGTGGTCAGGCACTGGAATGGACTGCCCAGGGAGGTGGTGGAATCACCGACCCTGGGGGTGTTCAAGGAAAGACTGGATGTTGTGTTGAGGGACATGGTTTAGTAGGAGCTATTGAGAATAGGTGAACGGTTGGACTGGGTGATCTTTTAGGTCTTTTCCAACCTTGGTGATTCTGTGATTCTATGATTCTATGATCTCTCATCTGATCGGGGACTAAGCTCATAGGACTGCAGAATGGGGAGAGTCAACAGACTTCTCAGTGGTCATCACAGTCTGTTGGGATCATCTTCTGCTGAGAGGAAACAAAATGTTTCTTGAACATAGGAAGTTCTGTACTAGCATGTGGAAGAACTTTATGATAGGGGTGACAGAGCACTGGAACAGGTTGAGCAGAGAGGTTGTGAAGTCTGCTTCAATGTAGATGTCTGGACACCTACCCATGCAGCCTATTTCAGGGTACCTGCTTTAGCAGGGAGGTTGGATTCAGTGATCTCTTGAGATCCCTTCCACTGCCCTCAATTCTGTGATTCTCTGAAAATGAAAAGCAGGGACTAAAGAAAAATGGCATTCTGGAGCTGTTTGACTTTATGTTGCATCAAAGAATGGAAGAAATTAAGATGCTGTCAGGGTACATTTTGAGCTTGGAAAACTGCTGTCTTGCATGTGTGCAAGAAAATAGGAAGAAAGGACACCCAATACTGTGTCAGGGAACTAACCTGCTCCTCAGCTCTATGTGTAGGCTATAAGATGTTTCGTGTTAAATTTACAGGCCCTTTTTTTTATCCCCACAAAGGTGATGTCTCCCCTGTGAAGCAATTAGCTATTAAGAGTAAGTTTCATCATTGTCCTCGTGATTCATGTCACTCATTTGTGTTCAGTACAGAAGGCAAGTTAAGTCCCTGATGGAGAGAAGCCTATATAGTTTTATAGTCATCTGTGGAAAGAGCATAATTCAGTATAATTTGTGTGGCACAGCTCACCTATTTGCATAGCACTGAGTACATTTACCAAGCTATGCATTAGGAAAGTTGTGTTGATGGTTGTTCAGAAGGATGAGCTGAATGCCTGCTTTTGAGAGGTGATCTTGTGAAGCCTTGTTGTATTTAGTGAATGAGAATGCTTGGAGATGACTCCAGAGGCAGACAGTTATTCTGCAGTTGGATACTCTTGCAACATATTTTCAAAATAAATTGTGTGTAATGTTTATATTTTTAACCACCAGAAGCACTGTAGAAGAGACAGAGTTTTTAGCGGGCACAGAAGTGTTTCCTGATGGTCAACGGGAACCTGATCATGATCCTTTGATGAGTATGACATGAGTGTGATCCTCTATTGCTGTTCTGAGATTCTAAATAGCACTATGCATTTGAAACAGATCCTTCCTTTGGTGCAACAGTCATTATTGACTTATTACAGTCATTGGATTTGATCCACCTTGTCAGACTCATTCTTTCTACCCTCAATAATAATAGGGAAGCACATGTTGTGGGTTATTCTTATTCATCAAATCTCATTCATTATGTCGTGTTCTCTTCAGGATGAAATCACTCTAAACTTTGAGAAGTTTTAATAAGTAAAGTTTAAGTTTTCATTTTCAGTAGGTAACTGGCTGCAATGATCAATTCCAGATAGGAGAAACTGAAAGGGGTACAAACCTGTATATAATCCATATGAACAGCTGAATTCTGGACTATACTCTGCTGTATTTCACATTTTGGAAGAATGGTGTGCAAGCTGTTCTTCAAACAGCAAGCCCAGTATTTCTGTAATGTCTTCAGATCTATTTTGACTTTTATTGCACGTTCATTCTTAATAATTCCTGTTACTGTTAGCAATATGTCTCCCAGATAAGAAGAACTGCCATTCAAGTCCCAGTAGATCACATGTTTATGCTCTGCACCACTGGACCTTATTTGGTTACTTAAGCTGTTATTTCAGCCAAGTAGCACATGCACTACTTGGCTGATACTTCCTAAATAGGGAATGAACTGCATAGTCCTTCCTAGTGTCCTTTTTTTTTTTTTCAGTCCTAGAAAGTCATTTTCTTCTTTCTGTGCTGTATTCAGACTACTACTTAGGGTACTGATAGCAGCTAGGCTGAAAATGGGAAGTGTTTTGTGTGGTACCATAGCTGGACATACACTTTTCAGTTTGTAGCAGAAAAAGTATAGTTCTGCTGACAAAGATAATTCTGCAAAATCTGTAGTTACAAGATGCTCTTCTTGAACTATTGTTCTAAATAACTTGGGTTGAGATTCCTCTCAACTGATATCTACTAAGCACCTACACCCAGGCTAATCATGCTGGATTCCCTGTATAGCCTACAAGTTCATTTGTAGTGCGTGCTCCTCAGGAACAAATAGATACCTTCCGCACAACTTGAACTGAATTTACCTGTTTTTGTTAGAAAAGGAACCTGAAATGTGCTTGCACAGTAATGCTTGTGTTTGATCAGGTAAATCCTACCTTAGATTTTTCTGTAGCTTGCTTAGAATTGAAAATGCAACAGAGTGAGAGGGACAGAAATCTGCAAATCCCTGAAAGTTGGATCCAGACTGGGAGAGGATTTGTAATAGAGAGATGGATCACCCTCATTTTTCTTCAGGCTAAATACCCTCCATCTTTTCCATCTTTTTTTGAGCTTAGGCTGTTTCCTTGCCTATGCTCCATACTTTCTTCCAAAGCTCACGTATTCCCTGCAGTACAAAGTGAATATCTGAAGACAAACTAGCCAAAGCCACCTCTGTGGCACTTATCTTCAGAGATGCTATTCCTTTTTATATCTCCTATTACTGTTTGCCTTGCTCATGCCATTGCTGACATTTTCAGATCACAGCCCACTGCAATGTGTAGATTGTTTCTGCAGAACAACAGTGAAACTTCTTGCTTCACTTTAGTGTGAGCACTTTTAGTTGTGAGCCTCATCTTTTCCCCCACCAAACAGAGGACCTTATTGTTCCCCCCACTCATTTCTACCATTTTTCAAGGTGATTTACAATAATAAATCTGCCTTTTAATGGAGATTAAAAATTGGAGAATGCCAATTCTTTCCGGCATAGCATCACATGTCATTAAATATCTGCCTTCCACCATCCAGGTCTTTAACAGTGGTGAATAATGCAAAACCTAAGACAGACCTTTGTTGCTTAACATGGCGTATGTCCTCCTGTTTGTCTGTGAGCCTTTTCTTTCCTGAGATCTGCAGATGGTGCCATGTTCAGTCAAAAGTTGGGGGCTGATTTTAAGCAGAAGAGTTCCTGTAATAAAATGTAAAATGAGGGTCAAGTAGACATTAAAGCTTTGAAGATCTGGATCGGGATATAAGCACAATGGATCAATCTTATTTTGAATAACTCTATTCACAGAATCACAGAATAATTAAGATTGGAAAAGACCTTTAAGATCATCTAGTCAACCATTGACCCACTGCTATGACGCCCACTAACCGTGTCCCTAACCCATGTCCACTGCAGCCTGGAAGAATCATAGAATCATAGAATGGCCTGGGTTGAAAAGGACCACAATGAATACTGAGTTTTAACCCCCTGCTACGTGCAGGGTCGCCAACCACCAGACCAGGCTGCCCAGAGCCACGTATATGTGTGTGGCACACAATATATGGTGAGAATATATGGTAAGAAGGCAGATTACAACTTGTCTCTAAATTTTGCCTTAGGTTCATCTTTTAAAAGAAAATATATATATTAAACAATGTTTCAAGCAGAAAATAGTGCACCTCTATTAGGACAAAGGAGGACTCAGAGAATGTGCTCTCCAAGGAAAGTGACAATCCTGGCTTTGGAATATGTTAACTTGACCCTATTTTATTTTTTTTTTCTTTACACAGCACTTTTAACACAAAGAGACTTAATTCTAAATAATCTGCATTATTTTGTTGTGAATCAAACACTGATTTTTTGAGTAAATAACATTCTAATTCAATTTTCTGTAAATCTTTTAGAAAAGTCCATGACAAAAATTCCCTTGCCTGACTAAATTGAGTTAATTCAAAATGATGTATGTTGTCAATTCTAATAATAATTTAAATCAGTAAGTGAGGCTCCTTGATTTAAATAATCTATTATAATCTTCTTTGGAATTTATACTTATAATTGCTTTACCAAAGACAAGTTCTTCCTTACTGATGAATAGCTATTAAAGCATTTTGATTTGGGAATGAATATATTCAGAATAAATTTGGTATTTTTCTGCTGTCCAAGACACTTTTTATGTGTATGCCACATGCGTGTGCACACATAGAAATATCCATTTTTATGCCTAAAGTTCCTGTAGTTGTATGTCTGTATGTGTGTGTTATATGTAAGTAGTGACTTAGTTTAATGTACATGTATTTTGATCTTTGTCTCACATCTTTGCTGTGTAAGATGATGAATGCTACTTTTCCTTTCAACTAGTTGATGTTTTATGTGCAATATGTATCAAACTGCTTTTAAATTGAATTAAAATTCAATTAAATGCACAGAAGCATTTTAATGATTAATTTATTAGAACTACCTTTGGAGAGGTAGCTATATCAGGAAAAAAGTTGATGAAAAATGTTTCACATTTAAAGCAAATTGTTTAATAAACAAATGAAGTAGTACTGTTAATTATTTAGCAAACATTATTATTTCTGGTCATCATGCCCTTTAAGACTTTAAAACCACTGAATCTCATTTGTTCTGGTAATTTCTTTTGTGCTAAACCAGAGGAAGAAAATAAACTATTCAATTATTTCTATCCACAGTTTGAAAGAAATAGCTCTTTGACTGATGTAATTGATTAAAGGTAAATTAGTATTCCCTTTGCACTTGGAAAAGAGAATCCAAATGTCAAAAATAATTTTATAATTTGAATAACTTCGAGTTTCAGGTAAGCAGTCAGTAAATTCCACCAATTCAGCAGTCTTTGAAAATTTCATTGGTAAACATTTATTTTAATTTAAATGAATGTAATTATATTAGTTTAAACTTCAGTACAGATCGTTGTAATTTTAAATCACTAATTTTAAGGCAAAACACATTTCTCTGAAGTAAAAACTGATTCAAATAATAACCAGCTTTTGTCTTCTTCATTAACACCCAGACTTAAAGTAATTGAAAATGACAATTAAAATGAAGGGCATTAATTTAATCTGAGGAAAGCAGTCCCACAGTTCATCATAAAACACCTTTTCAAGGAAAAAAATGCACGTACAAAACAAACCCAGTGGTGAGAGACATCAAAGGTTCCAGGTTACTTAATGCAAACCATTTGTTAGGACTGCTCGACATTGATTTGATTATGAGAATAACTTTGCTGGATGAGTCATTTTTTTCTCTAATCTTGCTCCAATCGAGGGGGATTATGATTTTTTTGTTGTTGTTTGTTTGTTTTGTTAGCTTGAGGCTTCTCTTTGGGTAGTTGTTTGAAAATGGGGGTGAGGTGGGTGCAGGATGGGGGCACCCAGACCTGCTTGCCTTTGCCCTGCTGCTCTCCACCCAGTGCCAGGAGCATGTGAACAAGCATGTAATCACCTGGGTGATTACCTGGATGTGACAAGCACTACAACAACATTTTTCAAGGTTCTTGGGTCAGCTTGGTGGCAGCTTGCTGCACTGGGCTGCAGCTGAGGCACTGAGTGTACATGTGTGGAAAAAACATGCGTGCTGTGTCTGTTGCATCGTTGCACCTCATATTCACTCAAATGTGGGATGAGCAAGTAGCAGGCACTTGCAGATGTCTGCAGGTCATGTATGAAATCTTTCTGGTGCCAGGTCAGTGCTCCTGAAAACATTCAACAAGGTGTTTTACAATGTTCTTACCACTCAATATACTTAGGTTGCTCTGAAAGTAATACCTCCTTTTTATTTCCATGGAACCACAACAGCTACAAAGAGCACAATAACACTGTTTGATAGAGCAAGTTCAGCTACAAGCCACTATTTTTTTTAACGTAGTCACCACCATTAGCATTTTCACCTGCAATGAACAAGAGCTTGCATGCCATGCTCATAAAAATCAACACCAGCAGAAGTGACCCACTATCACTGTCATCACTGATGAAATGCACCAGCCACCATGCTCACATCCACTGTTTGGTCCCCATAAGCATTCAGCAATTGTCTATCAATGCCAATGGGTGAATATTTTTCCACATGGAGGAATTCAGTTCCACACCTTTACTTCATACACCCTTCCATGTCTCAATGTTATCCAAGCCGGCATAAGGCTGGAGAAGTAGTCACCAGGAGAAGAAAGAACCACTGGAGGGATGTTTGTATGAGAAGTCAGGGTAATTTTTTTCTATACAGTAAGAGAGAAAGCATTGTTGAAATATAACTTTTATTAGAAGAGCTAGTTCAGTTTCACAGTTTGAACTTTATCATAAGTTTATTTCAAGACCCCAAGGACTTGGGTCTTGAAATAGGACAAAGGAATTTCTGGCAGATATCAAAGCTATGGTAACTATGCAGATTCTTCAGCAAGGATACAAAGAACTGATTAACATGTAACAGTCTAGTGGTTTGTTTTACTCAAACGTCAGCAAAAGCAAAAGGACTCGAAATAAAAGGAAAAGGCAGTGATCTCAATTTCCAGTTGCTTACTTTGCTCTTGCTATCAGGCAGGTATGAAATGATGCAGTCAGATGGATGAGTGTATTTAAGAGTAGGTGTGAAAATCAAAGTTCTTATCGTGACTGCAAAAAAATAAAAATCTGCGTTCTAGGACTTCCCTGCAGCCCTGATTTAAGATTCAAGATCCTTTAGACTGTGATAACTGCAGAAGGTATAGCACAGCTTTCTAGTGTTCTGTAGATATCTCATCCTTGGAGGTTCTCAAGGCCAGGTTGGATGGAGCCCTGGGCAGCCTGAGCTGCTGGGGCCAACTGTGCTCGTGGAAGGGGGTTGGAGCACAAAGATCTTCGAGGTTCCTTCCAAACTAAGTCATTCTATGATTCTACTACTCTGTGATTAGAGTCCATAGAAATATAGGATCTCTCTGTTAACTGGATTCTTACTGATGGTTCTGTGTAATATTTTATCATGCTCAGAGCCTGACTTTACATCTGGGATTTTGGTACAGGACAGATTCTGCTGATATAGGATATGCTGATTGACCTCTGGACAGCTACTGACTAATACCTGCTCATCCTCACATCCCTGTTTACTTTTAAAAAGCTGGCAAGTACAGCTCCTTGCTGTAGCTCTGAACTTTACAGTTGCAGTTTTCTTTGGTTTTCCTTTCTGCACCTTATTTTCTAATCTAATGGCTGGCTGAATGAAATATGGGACCTTCCAGGTTTTAATCCTGCCTAGTAGATGGGGAAAAAGTCAGTGCATTTCAGTACTAATCTACTAAAGAAATGTATTGTAGATAAAACAATTATGTCTTTCATTTGTTCTTTTTTTTTTTTTTTCCCTTGAGCTGACATACAGTTCTTTCCAACTCTATAAAGGTGTTTTATTGTACTTACTAAAAATGTCAAGGGTACTAAACAGCAATGCATAATTTACAATAGACTTTGCAGGCAATGGAGCCCTTACAGCCACAACTTCCTGAGAATGTATTTATTGCTGTTTTACTGCCTGCTCTGCTATCTAAGCTCAACTTCCAGTGCGTTTGTCTGGTGGAAAAACAGAAGGAAAAGGAGACAGAGATTGCTGGTAGAAACAAGTGGATGGTTACTGGACACCTGCCAGTTTACATAAGATAAATCTGTATTGTTAACTTCATTGACCATCCTGTTAAACTTCAAATAGAAAGTTCCCTAATTAAAGTATTCAGCTACTACTGCCATTCAGTAGCAGTCAGCATTGCCACAGTTAGGGCAAGGCAATATTCACAACTAGCTGTGCACTTCTGTAGTGATTTTGTTTTATGAAAAGTATACTGGTAGGATTTGAAGTGCAATGTTGTGATGTATTTGAAACCTTGCAATAGTATTAAAGCAGCCTCAACATTCAAGTAGCATTGCATTCAAAATGAAGGGTCTAAATAAGCTAAGTCCTGTGTCACTTAAAGAACATAGTGCTATAGTAGGTTTTAATAAGAAAATTTAGATACAGAAAACGTAGGGTATGAAAATAGTGCTTTTGTTCTTGCATTATAACTGAATTACATTAAGGTTTTTGTCAGTGTCACGTCTTACATTTAAACTCCCTTACTGATGGAATGGAAAGTATTTACATGTACATGATCATTCAGGTGTAAACTTGCACACATTAACAGGTAGCTTTGTAGACGATTATGACAAACCTTTACAGATTAAATGAGGTATTGCACTAATTAATGAAAAAGCGAAAGGCAACAAAAATATACAGCAAACTGGTAGAACACTTACATAATAATTTTACAGAATCCATAGGCAGAAAGTAGTGGTTAGTATATCATTTAGGAGGACGACTGGACTAGATGATCTTGTAGGTCCTTTCCAACCTTGAGATTCTGTGATTCTATTCACACTAAAATATGTAAATATAATATATGATCAATCATCCCATTTGTCATCATCTTCGAAGTCTTCTTCACCATCTTCATCCTCATCTTCATCTGAAGAATGAATGGCTTTGCTCCTTTTCTGCATAACTTTCATTAATGCCCTCACAATTCCTGAGGTGGGTGCAGGTGTAGGTGGTGCACTCTCCTGGCCATCAGATACAGATTTGATCTCTATCTCCTGTTGTACGTGGTCTAACAATGCATCTCTTCCTGAGCAAGACTGGTCAGCTGTTCTGTTCTACTTTCTTTAACTGGGCTCCTTCTCTGATTTGATCTAGGAGTGCTGCTTTGTGTTCTGCAGAAACTGAAAGCTGGTAATCGATCTCTGAAGGAAGGCCTGGTGGTGGTGGAGGACCAGGAAGTAGCAGAGAAGGAGGTGGTGGTGGGGGGAGCAATAACCCACTGGCTGCTGTGGCAGTGATGGAGGAGGACTGGATGGTGCAGAGGATGAACACACTGGTGGAAGAAGAAGATACTTCCTGTTGGGAGGAGCGGTGGGCACTGCAGCACCTGGTCTAGATTGAGATGGGGGTGGAGGTGCTGCTGTGGGCTCTTGAGGAAGGTAGAGATGGTGCCCTGTGGCCCCTAGAAGGGGGAGGAGGAGAGCCCAAGTTGTGGGGAGGTGGTGGTGGAGGCAGAGGGAGTCCTCCTCGGCATGGTGGAGGTGATGGTGGAGCTTTTCTGTGGTGCAGTTCATTTTTAACTGCTTCCATACCTCTTGGTTTTTTAGTGAAATCATATATGGCCTTGCAAGTTTCTTTGTCTTTTAGTTTAGCCCCTGAAATTCCACACAGATCAAACAAGTTTTTCAGTTCTGGGTCCAAGTTGTTCACATCAAAACCTGTGTTTGGATCCCAACCAACATGTCCAATGCGTTGGAAGTTAAATGGTGTTCCAGTATCTGCCTTTGTCAATCTTCTCTTTTTAGTTTTTCCTTTCTTCTTTTCTTCGTCATATGAAATATTGTTGACTTGAGGAGTCAACAACCCCAAAATCAGTCAAAATCTGTTAGTTGTAATTTCTGGGTTTTTGATATGAACAGTTGCCAATGGTAGATTTGGACCATTGGGAGAGTCTTGTCTTTTTTCAAATTTTCTCTGCCATTGTCCAAGTAAATCTGTTACTGTTTTGTGAAATAATTTAGCCTCTTCTTCATTAGCAAAATTAAGACTAACTTGACATGTATTTCCAGCAAAGGTATGAAAATATACTCAAGGACTACTATATGGAATCATAGAATCATAGAATTGCTCCCTGGGGAGCCTATTCCAGTGCTTAGCCACCCTTTCTGTAAAGAAGTTTTTCCTGATATCCAGCATAAACCTGTTCTGGCAAAACTTGAGGCCATTTCCCCTCGTCACGTCACCTGTCACCAGTGAGAAGAGACCAAGACCGCTCTTGCTGCAGTCACCTTTCAGATACTGGAAGAGAGCAAAAAGATCTCCCCTCAGCCTCCTCTTCCCCAGACTAAACAGCCCCAGTTCCTTCAGCCACTCCTTGTAGGGCGCATTCTCCAAGCCTTTCACAAGCCTTGTTGC
Source organism: Centrocercus urophasianus (assembly GCF_019232065.1). Taxonomy (NCBI): domain Eukaryota; kingdom Metazoa; phylum Chordata; class Aves; order Galliformes; family Phasianidae; genus Centrocercus; species Centrocercus urophasianus. The sequence goes on along the minus strand of NW_024884141.1, from coordinate 127,284 downwards.
CCTTCTTTGGACCTGCTCCAGCACCTCCATGTCACTTCTATACTGAGGTGCCCAAAACTGAACACAGTACTCGAGATGAGGCCTCACCAGTGCCGAGTACCAGGGCAGGATGACTTCCCTAGTCCTGCTCACCACACTATTCCTGATACAAGCCAGGATGCCATTGGCCTTCTTGGCCACCTGGGCACACTGCTGGCTCATATTCAGCCAGAATGTCCATCAGTACATCAAGGATCCTTTCCATAGGCAGCTTTCCAGTCACTCCTCCCCAAGACTGTAAGGTTGCCTGGGGTTGTTGTGACCAAAATGCAGGACCCGACACTTGGCCCTATTGAAACTCATGCAGTTAACCTTGGCCCATCAATCCATCTATTCAGGTCTCTCTGTAGTGCCTTTCTCCCCTCTGGCAGATAAACACTCCCTCCCAAATTGGTATCGTGAACATATGAAGTTGTTGTATAGCTCCTGCTCCCTCCTTAATGTCACATATTCTAATAAAATATGACCTCTGTGGATTATCCTTTACAAGCCATGTCATGGCTGAGGGGGCTGCTGCAGGGCACTGCTCATGGCTGGGCTGGCACAGTCCTGGTGGATGGGAAACTTAACATGAGCCAGCAGTGTGCTCTTGCAGCTCAAAAAGCAAATGATATCCTGGGCTTCATCAGAAGATGGGTGGCAGCAGGGACAGGGAGGTGATTGTCCCCCTCTACTCTGCCCTTCTGAGGCCCCATCTGGAGTACTGTGTCCAGGTCTGGAGCCCCAAGTACAAGAAAGACAGAGAGCTGTTGGAGAGGGTCCAGAGGAGGGCCACAAAGATGATCAGGGGACTGAAGCACCTCCCCTATGAAGACAGGCTGAGGGAGCTGGGCTTGTTCAGCCTGGAGACTTTCAGTACCTAAAGGGAGCCTACAAATAGGAGGGGAGTCAACTCTTTGAAAGGGTGCAGGACAAGGGGAAACAGTTTTAAGTTGAGGGAGGGAAGATTTAGGTTGGATATCATGGGAAGTTCTTTACAGAGAGAGTGGTGAGGTGCTGGAACAGCTGCCCAGAGAGGTTGTGGATGCTCTGTTTCTGGAGGTGTTCAAGGCTGGGTTGGATGGGCAGCCTGGTCTGGTATTGAATGTGGAGGTTGGTGGCTCTGCATATGGCATGGGGGCTGGAGTTTGATGATCCTTGAGGTTCCTTCCAACCCAAGCCATTCTATGATTCTATGACCACACTGAAGTATTTTAGTTATGCTGGCAGGAAAACATTGAATCAAATCAAAGAAACGTGCCTGAATTGCAGTGTTGGGTGGATGAGAAAAAGGTCATCCCCCTCAAAAAGAAAAAAAAAAAAAAGTTAAATTAACCTTGATCAAATGAAGAATAAGTTTTTTTTGTTTGATTTTAATGTCTGGATCCTTTGCTGGAGTTGGTGTTGGTTAATAATGATGTGCAAGATTCAGCTGCACAATAATGACGATGACATTGTAATATATTGACATCAACTTGATGAAAGTGTTTTGTGTAGGCACTACCAGTCAAATTTCAATGCATTAACCAAGGAGGTTAAGAACTCTCTAAGAAAAGAATACACAGCTAGGTAAAACAGTTCGCAAGCTGTGTTTGAAGGGCATGTTTTACTGATGGATGCTTTTAAGTACTTATTTCACATATCGTCTGCTAGACTTTCCTGAAGGAAAGCTATTACAGTGATTTCAGTCAGAAATAGCACTGTCTATCGATTTCTGCTTAATCTGCATGTACAGGTTTGTCATAACTTTTGTGCAGTTGTTCAGAAATGAAACTGGCAAAAGCAACAAGTGTTAATTGGGCCCCATTTAATTTTAATCTACTCTGACAGTCAATACCTCACACTCTGTGTAATAGCTCTTTATTTATCACAGGAAATGTCTTCAATCCTGAGAGGAGTCAGCCTGAACAGATGAATATTGAGGAAATGCGTTCACATTTGAGTCTGCCTGGGTTTGTGGTAGCCCAGATCAAGCCACCATTTGCCCCCATTTATCAGGGCTCACAGTCCTGACACAATCATTTGAATCTTTTCTGAAACAGGATAACAAGATCTGTCTTGTGTAATTTGTGGCCATGAAAACGGAGAAATTAAGAACCTCAACATTTTTTTTTTCCACTTTGTTTCTACTGTGGAGGCAAATCCTGATCAGAAGACTTTTTTTAGTGTAGAGATCCAGGTATGGAATCTAGAGCAGTAAATAAATGGTGGCACAGCACTTGGCTGTGGGAATCGCACTCCCAGCTGGTGTCATCTTGCAATACTAACTGAGGATCAATTAACCTTTGGGAATTAATTCCCTTATCTTACTGTTTTAATTAACTTGGGTTGAGGGACCCATAACTACAATAGGGACCACTTGAATGTGTGATAAAAATATATTGGTAAGTGCTTGCTGTACTGAGGTCACTGGCTGGAAAATTGGCTAGAAAAAAGACTAAATGGTATTAATATCCTAGAGCCATTAACTCCTTCACATCAAATCCTCTTTTTCCATAAAAAATCTTGCTTGGTAATGTGCAAGGTAATCAAAGTAAGTTAGGCATTTTATTTCATTTGTATGTTACCTGATTAACTTTATAGTTGTGCATTTATAACTCCAACTCGAGGCAAAAGGTATGGCTATCAGCACTCAAAGGGGCCTGAGTCCATTTAGACAGTTTTTCTAAATTATTCATCTAGATGAGTCTAAATGTACCCTCTTCTAGTTTAAAGCCATTTCCACTCATCCAGTCACTATGTCCCCTTATAAAAAGTCCCTCCCCAACTTTCCTGTAGGCCCCTTCAGGTCCTGGAAGGCCACTGTAACGTCCCCCTGGAGCCTTCTCTTCTCCAGGCTGAAGAGCCCCAGCTTTCTCAGTCTGTCCCTGTAAGGGAGGAGCTCCAGCCCTCTGATCATCTTTGTGGCCCTCCTCTGGATCTGCTCCAACAGCTCCATGTCTTTCTTGTGTTGGGGGCTCCAGAAATTGATGCAGAACTGCAGGTGGGGGCTCATGAGAGCAGAGCAGAGGGGCAGAATCACCTCCCTCGACCTGCTGGTCACACTTCTCTTGATGCAACCCAGGATACAGTTAGCCTTCTGGGATACAAGTACACACTGTCAGCTCATGTTGAATTTTTCAGCAACTGATACTCCCAGGTCCTTCTCAGGGCTGCTCTCAAGCCATTCTCTACCCAACCTGTATCTTTGCTTGGGATTGCCCTGACCAAGGTGCAAGACCTTGTGCTTCTCTTGTTCAACTCCATGAGGTTGGCACGAGCCCACCTCTTAAGCTTGTCCAGGTCTCTCTGCATGGCATCCCTTCCCTCTAGCATGCCAACTGCACCACTCAGCTTGGTGTCATCTGCAGACATGCTGAGGGTAAATACCCACATTCTTTGCCTCATGCAGCTGCATGAGGAAAATGAATTTCTGTATGAAAACAATCTATATTCTAGACTGCTTCCCTGTCTGTCTCAAATCTAGGTACAAAACCCAGGCATTGCTGTAGACATAATAACCCTTAGGCCATCAACTTGTGAAGCTAGTTGATGGCCTAACAACTTTGGGACCCTGTCAAATGTCTAACTAATGCACTTGTCTTTCCACAAAATATATATTTTTTATTTTGTAAAGAGAAGCTGTACTTTTTTTTCCCTCCAACCTTTTGTGTTAATGAGTGAAAACATTCCTATCTCTTCAAGGGAGTGAGTAGTGTAGTAGTTAGTATTATTGGTTTCACTTCACGTTCAGCAATTAATCAGTCCCCACAGTGGGCTTTGGAAAAAGAAAACCTGACCAGATCAAGCTGTGCTGCCTTGACTACAGTACCATCAGTCTTCTTCCCCCTTTTGCCTAATACAAAAACAATCTGATGAAACTAGTGTCATACAGTTACTAACAAGAAGTTGTAGCAAGAGAATAACTGAAAAAGCCATGCAACCTGTAGGGAGTGTTCTTTATTCTTTAAAAGAGCATTGTTCCTTTCAGGAAAAATCACTTTTAGCTTTGTGATGGAATGATAAAAAATTCATGATTTCTTGCTGTTGGGTTCCAAATATGAACATGTGTTACCACTCTTGCCACATGAGTCTGTGGGTGTCAGTAAATTCTCAGACCGAAGCCTTCCTTTTGAAGGGTATCATTCTGGGTGTCAGTTACTTCTGATGTCCTTATATCTCGTTTTGCACCATTTTCTTCCTCCTAAATCAAATGAGGCAGCTGTATTTCCAAACGCTGTTAACTTTACTGGCAGTGTTCCTCCTCTGGAGAGATTTGCTTCCTGAGTATTCTTTCTCTTCAATTAAGCTGCTTAGATCATGCTGCATTGATCAGGCAATTAATTGATTGCTGAAGACTTATTTGAAAAACAAGTCAGCTCTTTCCCTTCCCTACAAGATACTAATCCCTCATTTTTTAAAAACTCAACAAAGTCTTATAGATATGACATTCATATGTAGTTCCTGAAAGGAAAATGCAGCCTTACTTCTAACACCAGAGAAAGCTGAAGGATGAACAGTTGTAAATTGCTCTGTGTTTTTCTACTTCAAGAATTGCAAAAACCTAGTGGCCTGTAGGTGATGGCTTAGAACTGTAAGCCTCATTAAATTGTGTTCTACTGTGGTATTGTGAAAACACCTACTTTGTCTTCTGTACTGCTATGGGATAAGAGTGTCTTGCTTTTTCTGATGCTGTGGGAAGTTATTTTCCTTATAAAATCATGGAATCATTGAAGTTGAAAAAGACCTATAGGATCATCTAGTCCTATCATCCACCTACCACCATTACTGCCCACTAACCCATGTCTCTAAGTACCAACCACATCTGCACAATTCGTGAACACCTCTAGGCATGGTGAATCCACCACCTCCCTAGGCAGCCTATTCCAATACTCCGCCACTCTGTCTCAGAAGAAATTTTTCCTAATATTCAACCTGAACCTCCCTGGTGCAGCTGGAGGTCATTCCCTCTCATCCTATCACTATTAACTGGGAGAAGAGGCCGGCCTCCTCCTCAATTACCTTTCAGGGAGCCATAGAGAGTGATAAGGTCTCCCTTGAGCATCCTTTTTGCCAGGCTAAAGAATCCCAGTTTCCTCAGCCACTCTCCATAATACTTGTGTCCCAGACCCCTCACAGCTTTTTTGCCCTTCTCTGGACATGCTCCAGGACCTCGATATTTTCCTTATAGCAGCTATTTGTTTAAAATAAAGGCTTGTTTTTAGGATAAAAGGATCAGTATAGAAAAAGACCTCAGCCTGCAACCAATTAGAATAATTGCACATTGAACTCGTGTGCTTTAAGTTGCAACAAAATGCAAAAGTTAGTGTCTGTCAGACATCAGGCTTGGAGAGCAGGTATCTGAGAGCAAGGATTCTAGTGGCTAGCCAGCTTAGCACATTGTACTTGCTGTTCTCTAGAGGTTCAAAGCAAATTAAAACCAACAGATTCTTGAAGATAATGTTTGCAGTAATAAAAACCCAAAGGTAAGTATTTGAAAACTAGGCAGCTTTCTTGGAGTCTGCTGCAGCCATTGGGGATCCTTTCATAATCTTTGGAGGTTTTTGGTTTGGACTGCCCATAAGCTGAAGAAAGGGTAATGTAAACAGTGATATTCAGATCTATGGTGAAGGATGCTTAGACACACAAAGAGAGTGAATTAATTCCACAGAGAAATTAGATCAAAGTTTAATTTTTGTTAGATCTGTCATGAGAAGCAGCTGAATGCTCAAGCCCAGGATGATGTCCATAGCTCAGCACATGCCTATGCTGTTATTGGCAGAAGTCTGTAGCTGCAGATGGAGCCAAAAATGGGATCCTGCCCTTTTTTGATGCTAAGTTTTGAACTGGAAAAGTAAGTAGCAAGTGAACACTACTTGGTTACAATACAATACAGATCCTGGAAGGAGAGGCTGGCCACTCGGAAGGAGTATAAGACTGTTGTCAGCAGATACAGGGAGGCAAATAGGAAAGCTAAGGGCTCCTTAGATTTAAGCCTTGCAAGAGGGGTCAAGGACAACAGATAAGGCTTCTTCAAATACACTGTGGATAAAACTATCACTAGAGGCAATGTAGGCCCACTGATGAATGAGGTGGGTGCCCTGGTGACAGAAGATGCAAAGAAGGCGGAGTTACTAAATGCTTTCATCTCTGTCTATACTGCTAGAGTCTGTTCTGAGGAGAACCATACCTCTGGGGCCCCAGAGGAAGTCAGGATGAAGGAGGAGTTTGCCTTGATTGATGAGGACTGGGTTAAGGACCAATTAAGCAATCTTGACATCCATAAGTCCATGAGTCCTGATGGGATGCATCCACAGGTGCTGAGGCAGCTGGTGGAAGTCATTGTTAGGCCACTCTCCATTATCTTTGGTAAGTTGTGGGGAACAGGAGATGTGCCTGAGGACTGAAGGCAAGCAAATGTCACTCTAGTCTTCAAAAAGTAGTGAAATTTTAGTAAAGCACTTGACACCGTCTCCCGCAGCATCCTTGCATCTAAACTGAGGAAGTGTGGTCTGGATGATTGGGTTGTAAGGTAGACTGTGAACTGGCTGAAGGAAAGAAGCCAGAGAGTTGTGGTCAATGGGACAGAATCTAGTTGGAGGCCTGTATCTAGTGGAATCCCTCAAGGGCTGGTTTTGGGACAAGTACTATTCAGTATATTCATCAACAACTTGGATGAGGGAATAGAGTGCACCGTCAGCAAGTTTGCCTATGACACAAAACTGGGAGGAGTGGCTGACATGCCAGAAGGTTGTGCTACAATCCAGCAAGACCTACACAGGCTGGAGAGTTGGGTAGGGAGAAATTTAATGAAATACAGAAAGGGTAAGTGTAGAGTCTTGCATCTGAGCAAGTGTAGAGTCTTGCATCTTGCATCTGGGCAAGAACTACTCCAGGTGCCAGTATAGCTTGGGGACTGACCTGTTGAAGAGCAGCATAGGGGAAAGGGGTTCTGATGGACAGCAGAATGACCATGAGCCAGCACATGTGCTTTCTTGTGGCCAAGAAAGCCAATGGCGTCCTGGGGTGTATTAGAAGGAGTGTGGTTAGTAGGTCGAGAGAGGTTCTCCTCCCCCTTTACTCTGCCCTGGTGAGACTGCATCTGGAATATTGTGTCCACTTCTGGGCCCCTCAGTTCAGGGACAGGGAACTGCTTGATAGAGTGAAGCACAGTCACAAAAATGATTAAGGGAGTGGAGCATCTGCCTTATGAGAAAAGGCTGGGAGAGCTGGGTCTCTTGAGCATGGAGGAGAGCACACTGAGGGGTGACCTCATAAATATTTATAGATATGTAAAGGGTGAGTGTCATGAGAGTGGAGCCAGGCTCTTTTCAGTGAAATCCAAAGATAGGACAAGGGGCAACAGGTACAAGCTGGAACATAGGAGATTTCACATAAATATGAGAAAAAACTTCTTCATAGTGGGGGTAACAGAACACTGGAACAGGCTGCCCAGTGATGCTGTGGGGTCTCCTTCTCTGGAGACATTCAAACCCTGCTTGGACACGTTCCTTTGTGACCTGATCTAGGTGTTCCGGCTCTGGAAGGGGGATTGGACTAGGTGATCTTTCAAGGTCCCTTCCAATCCCTAACATTATATGATTCTGAGATTCCAAGCCTCCTTCACTTCTCCCTTATTTCTGTGCATGCAGAAATCTCCTGAGCTTGAGGATTCACTCTAACCATCACCACCACTGCAAGCTTCATCTGAGTTGCTCCTTCCTTACAAGAATATATAGTTCTAGAAATGGAAGGAAAGCGATGAGGTAGAATCTTCCTTTCGTGCTGGTTGTTTGTCCAGCAGTTCCCAGTTTAACCATGCAGGTCTCCCAGCTCTCTTTCTTGATTTCCTGTTGAGATGCTCTGGTCTTGAGCTTGGAAGAAGTGATCCTTGAATGCTAACCAACTATCTTCCACCCCTTCACCTTCAAGTACCCTGCCCCATGGGATTTCCCCTAGTAATTGCTTGAAAAGGCCAATGTTGGCCCTACTGAAGTCCAGGGTTGTCATTCTGTTTGGTAGCCTATTCCTGCCATATGAGATCCTGAACTCCACCATCTCATGGTTGCTGCAACCAAGGCTACTCTCAAACTTCACTGCTTCAACCAGGCCTTACTTCGTGAGAATAAGATCCAGCAGTGCTACTCTCCTAGTTGGCTCATCCACCATTTGCATCAGAAAGGTATCATCAGTGCGCAGAAGGAACATCCTGGACTGTGGATAAGCTGGCTGAGTAGGCCTTACACCAAATATCAGGGTAGTTAAAATCCCCCATGATAACCAGAGCTGGTAATTGGGAGGCTGCTACCAGCTGCCTGTAGAAGGCCTCGTCAACTTCCTTGTCCTGATTCAGTGGCCTGCAATAGACACTCACAACAGTATCACCCATACCAGCCTGCCCCTTAGTTATCACCCAAAAGCTCTCAACGTGCCCCTCATCTGCCCATGGACAGTACTCAATACATTCAAGTTGCTCACTCACATAAAAAGTAACTCCACAAATTATCTGTGGAATTCCTTACAGATTCACATTGAGATTTATGGCAACGATTTGGGAAAAAAAAAAAAAAAAAGAAAACAAACAAACAAACCAAAAAACTTAGTTTGTTAATTAGAATAGTGAAAATACAAGTTAATTGGGATTGAAGCTAATCAATTAAATAAATGAGAGAGAGAGGAGGGCAGGAGGGCAGGAGGGCAGGGCATCGTGTGCTGCACAACTCTATATAGACCTCACCATGGGGACAGCTGCTGTCAAGAGCACAGCAGGACAGTTTTCATCCGAGGCCTTTCGTCAAAGGAAACAGTTCAATGTCTTGCCTGTTTTCTCTGGTAAAACATCAACTCTCCATGGAATTCCTGGCAGATTCATGTTGAGACTTACATAGCTGCAAGTCTGAATGTATTGATGCACTGCGTGAAACCCAGGGCAGCCTTTTACTAAAGGTCTTTTCCAAAAGTCAGTGACAGTGGTACGATCCTGGTACATGAATAACTTCTCTTGAATCCCTGAAAACTGTGGTAGAATCTAAGTTTTATCAAAGGATGTGAACCAACATTTTCCATTACTGTTGATGAATATTTTCATATTTAACTATCCTACATACACTACATGGCTCAACAGACATGCAGGGCTTCTTCCTTGGGCATTGAATGTGATTCAAGTGATAAACTGTGAAAGCTGTATGTTTTGCAAAATATTTCAGTGGGCCACATTTTGTGGCATGGAGTAGAATAGATAATCATTTTTGTGGGCTGTGCTTGAGATTCTGAATACACTGCATGATGTATCTGTTAAAATGATCATGAAACCAGAATCAAATGGACCAAACCATCATCAGAGGTGAGTCTCACCTCAGACTATCTTTCCTCAGATTCTATAGTGGAAGTTAAAAAAGACAGGAGTGGTGTACCATAAGCAAAATTATTCATTGAACTGATATGCATGGCATGTGCTTATTAAGTCATGCCTTATTTTAGTTTGTGGTCAGGATCAGTGTGGAAACATGAAATCCTTTTAAAAATATGTGTGTGAACTTTCAGCAGTTTTGAACAGAGAAGGGCTTGATGTCTTGTGTAATTAAACTTTCTTTTTTTTTTCAGAAGGCTTTTTTTTAATAAGCATTCACATTTTTAGGGGCTTATCTTAGTCAAACGAAATTTGAAATGTTATATTCTCCATTTGTCTTTGCCTCTAATATGAAATGAAATCACAGTAAGCGTTCATAGTCATGTCTTTCTTTCCTACAGGAGTCAGGAAAATTAATAACTCTGAGAATTTAAAGAGGGAGGCTCTGGCTATGACCTGTCAGGCTTCTGTAAATGTAGTTTGTATTCATTTTGATTTAAAGCAAATCATTTGTTTGAAAACTAAAGAGGCTGAGAACAAGGTCCTCTGGGAACAGAGGGCTTCATCCTTTTTACCATCCTATGTGTCCTTACTGCCAAGCCCTTAACGAAAGATTGTTTTCCTCTCCTTGCGCATGCATAATACATGCTCCCCTGCTTTATGTCCTCTTGTTTATTTCGTGACATCCTCCAGGGCTTCATTTGTGACCACACATAGCAAAACACTCAGTGACAGCAACCTTGCCACTCCGCTTCTCCTGCCTTGACAAAGTAGCTTAGTGTATTATTGGCATGTGACAGTTTAATCAGTCCCACCTGTCTGTCCAGCTGTGTCCTTCACTTGTGACAACCTAATCTGGAGGGAGCATTAGCAGTTTAAGTAATGACCTATGTCAAACCAACATTTCAACTTCCATTTGCTATTTTCTTATCTGGATATAGAACAGTTTATGTATTAAGTGGAGAGGGCTGTCTCTTATATTTGGTTCTGTCAGCTGTTAAAACGCTTAGTTGTAAAGGTGGGATCATTTGTTGAATATTCTACTCATCTTAATCTTAGATATTTCCAAAATTGCTTTTTGGGTACCTCTTAGATAATTCCTTCAAGCTTTCAGTAAGGTGCTAGATGGAAACAGCTGTGTGGTGACAATAAGAGTATTTCTGGATTGACTGAATACTGACTACAGATTACTTAGCAGATGTGTTTGAAAGATGTATTCCTTTTCCTAAAGATGCAAAACCTGGCCCACATATTGACATTTGTAAGTTCTTAGATTTCTCCAGTCATCTGCTACTCCAAATACTACTGATACTTGAATTTTCCACAAGTGTATTCAGTGCAGACCTAGGGCACCCTACAGACCCAAAAAGATATAAAAGAATCTTCTCTCTATCCTTTCTGGACAGAAACTACAGATCAATTTGTTCTTTGCATTACATCTTAATTTTCTGACTGCTCACTTATAGGCATAAAATCCTTTGTGTCGACATGCTTAGCAATTTTTTTGCTCAGAAGTTCTGTGTTCTTGCTCCACAGTTAGCATTCTAGGAAGTCCTTGGTATCCTGTGGTGTCCTTGTGACTCAAAAATATATTTTATGTATATCCAATGTCAAAAGCAATATGAGAGCTGTAATACAGTCAGAATTGTGTTTTTATAGCATAATACTGAAGACATGTGCTGGGTGCTTTTGGAAAGTTTGAGAGCATGGAGCTTGCTGAAATTCTGCTGGAAGACCCTAGGGCGGAGGGAACTAAAGCTGCTTTAGTCTCATCCATGCTATTGTTTGGAAGCAGTCCTTACAGAGAAAGATCTCCCAGATAGCTCCCGGGCTTTGTGTTTGAGAGTTCATTGGATTGCTCGAAGAAAACGAATGGGATTCAGTATTCAGGTTTGCTCCTTGGATGTCTGTTGCTTACTTGGCAGTATCTGCCCTCTGAATTGATGAAAGTCAACATGAGAGCAAATTAAGAAGGAATAGAAATACAATGGCAGTGGAACAACTTTCTATGATTTGAGCAGAAGGTGGGGCTTCAGAAGAATTGCTTGGTATGTCAGGCATGGAAAAGATGCCTGAGGAGAACTGTGAGCTGCCAGAAAGACTGCCAGTACCTCAAATCACTGTCAGTGATGTTCTAGTCCAGAAAATCAGGAGGAAGAAATCTAGCCAAGTTGCGATGACACTGCTCAGAGCATGCAGGAGCAAAGCTTGGAAGGGATCCACTTAGAGTAAACAAATTATTTTGGTCTCATCCTACTCAGTGGACTCAGTGGACCTGATCCAATTAAAGAGGAAGCAGTGAAGCAGGAGGGACTGAAGTATATCCTACTGCTGTTCTTTAGCAGTAGCAAGGATAATGGGATCTCCAAAGTTGTATATGAAGTGAAGGGAGAAGGATGAATGTAGCTGGGTGTCTCTGTCAGATGGTATCACTCTGGGGAGGAAAACAATTATAACATTAGGAAATTTATGTATGAAAAGGGACAGAGAGTAAGAAATACAGACAGATGCAACAGAAGGAAGCGGTTAGCCCTGGGAGTCTTTTCCATTTGCAAGGTCAAGAGGCTAAAGAAGCTGTTTAGAGAAAGGTGAGTGACCTCTTGGCATTCTGATTTCTGTGACCTCTTTACAGAAATGAGCGTTTACTCTCATCATTATTGTCAGTGTAAATACAACAAAAAATGCAATCAACTTCTGCAAGGCTTCTCATACAGCTTACATCTCCATCCTCAAGGCAACTTGAGAAGAATGGACTTCAGTTAACTGCTGAGGTATTTTCAAATACAGACTTCAAAAGAATGTAAAAACCTTGGTAAAACAGAGAACTGCAACAAAGGTCAGCATTAGAACTGAGAGTCACTTCAGATTTGCAAATGGCATTGTCATTCTTATAGAGGCCCTGGAGAGAAAGGGAAAGAGTAATTAGGGAGAAGTTCACAGTAGGTGAGGAATAATTAGAAGCTGCTGAGAAACAGCTGATGAGGACAACTCGGACAGTGCCTTGAAAAAAGGGCACTGAAGCTCATATACACGTAAATGAGGTACACTTCTGATCTGAGGTTAGAGTTTACAGAGTTTTTGTATCTGTCAGCACTCCTTGATTTGTACACTCTTCCTTGTTCTTGAACCCCAGAACTATACTTCTGCTGAAGCATCATTACCCTTGTAGATCTGGTAGTAGTTAAACCTGTGGGGGACCAGAGAGGAAGAGGAAGGTGAACCCAGAAATTAGCATGACATGAATGTTGACTTGGTATAAGATTCTGAAGTACAATTTTAAATTCTGCCCTTTGCTCTGAGGTTGATCAATAAGAGACTTCATGAAGGCTGTCACTTTTAAGCTGATACAGCAAGCAGGGGATACAGTCCCACACTACTGTCCATATGGACATCATGCTGAGATGCAAGGGGAGACTTAACCAGTATCTGCAATGATTGTGGCAGCATGTAGGTATCGATTTGTCACTGTAGGAATACGTCAATGAACATCATAGGCCATCTTGTCTTACAGCTCAGAAGAATAATGCATCAGTGGACCTTATTGTGAATGAGTGGTACAAACAACCTCAAATCCATGCACGGTATTTTTATTCAATTTTACTGATATAGAAATAGAATGCGATAAATCAATTTTCCTTTAATTTTCCATACTGAGGTACACCTAACAAACAGGTAAGAGATAATAGATCTTTTTCATCTCTCAAAAGAGGGAGATTTTCTAACATTGAGAAAACTCTTTTGTTTTCCCATTGAAACACAGCCACGGGAGTTATTGGATCTACCTGCAGATGACATAATGGATCACCTATTAATCTGTTCAAATGATACATATGAGATGATATGCTGAAAACAAACAAATAAACAAAACAACTCAGAGAAAGAGTGTAGTCAATCAATATGATATAAAGATGTTATGAACACAGGCAAGGAAGTTCCGTAGAAGTGATCTCTGAGCAGTAGTTTTGGAGTGAAATTCTCAGCAATGAGGCTTAGGCTAGAGGTTGGGCCAAGTCAGTGTAGTTAATATTTATATCCAGAGTTAGTATTAGCATGGCTGTAGTAATGCCTGGAGCTATTTTTAGATCCTCTAAGATGGATTCAAACAGTGGTGGCAGTATAAATGAACTCAGTAAATTCAAGACAGTTCATCACAGATAGAATAGTAGTTGTGTGCTCCTCAGTAATGACTTTGTCCTTCTGTCCAGTCTAAAAGTCAGAGGAAGTCTTTTCTGCTTTCTGGCAACAGATAGGCAGTTGTAAGAGGGAAGCAGCTCGAGTAAGAGCACCAAGTAGAGTAAGAGATAGGAATAGCTGTGCAAAATGGTATCTTATCATCACCTTAACTCTTGAGAGGATCCCCAGTCTGGGGGCCATCCCAGTATTATTGGTGATACTGCAGTAACATTTTCTACATGTTGTGTTATCACCATCTTCCTGTCTTCTGTCCCTTACTCATGCAGATGGAAAATTGTTCCACCTGTAAGGGCCAGCTTCACCTACCCAAGCCAAAAATGATAGGGTTTGCACCTCAAGTGCAAAATTTTCTTTATCTGCTATGTTATTGTATTTTTCTTTGTTGCCTATTGTACTGGCATTACAATATTTAACACTGCAAAATGAAAATTAAGTTATCTTCATCTTGGAGTTATGCATCAAAAAAATTCAACTTCCTTGATTAATCTAGTATCAACATTAAGGCATTATGATGTCTCTTTAGGAACTTGTGATTTTTTAGGTAATTTCATACTGTTCAATTTACATTTATTTTTAATGGCAGGAAAAAAACTTTTCTACACAAAAGTCCAAACCCATCTATTGTTATGATAGTTAATCTTTCTGTTTTCATTATACTTCTATGAGTTTATTAAAATGTGAAAATAAAGCTAAGCAAATCCACCAGATTAATAAAATGAACCAATGCTTTTTTACTACCACCATAAAAAAGATGTGGGTTTTTTTTTTCTTTTCATCAGGCTTTTCAAATTAAATGTCAAGTATCATGTCTTCCCTAGGGATTCCAGGTATACAGCAAAGCTTAGAGTTGTCAACTACGAAATTATATTTATCTTAATGCTTATTACCTATCAAATTACTGTGCTGTAACATGAATAAATATTGGATTTTAATGTTGTTCCATTCAGAGCATTACTGAAAGAAATTTCACTGCTTTAATGAAGTTATTCGGTAAGCCAAAAAGCTCATGCATTTTAGGGGAACATTCAGCTAAAAATATAGATGTCCTTACATAAAACAGTATTTCTCTTGTGCCTGATTATTCAGCATATTTGTTGCATCTGGGCACCTTCAGTCTACATTGCAACTGCTCATAACACTGTTACAAGGCAAATAGGTGCTAGATTTCTTGTTTTAACAAAGGAGGAAATACAGCATGAGGACAGGTATTCAGAATAACAATTTGCAGTACCTAATTGAAACAGGATGTTGCTCTGGCCATACTCTGAATGGAGATGCCTGAGCTGTTGGATTTGGCTCCTACTTTCAAAGGTTGGAGTTCAGAGGGAGAGAGCCGTGTGGCTCTGAGCGAGTTGTGAGGGTCCAGATCTAACTGGGGTGTGGGGTAGAGGTGCCCCTGCTATGGATGTGAAAATAGGCAGATGTAGGAAAGAAAATAACATCTTAAGCCACCAGAAAGAAAGTATCATAGAATCACATAATGGCTTAGGTTGGAAGGAACCTCAAAGATCTGGTTTCAATCTCCTGCTGTGGGCAAGGTTGCCAACCACTAGATCAGGCACCAGATCAGGTTGTCCAGAGCTCCATCCAAACTGGCCTTGAACACACAGGGCTGGGAGCATCCAGACAGAACATTGGCTATGCTCCATAAATCACCTCTTCTCTTGACCAAACTTTCCCATTCTTGCTGCTTGTTCACAAGCACTGATGTAATCATTGGATGATCTTTACTTGTTTGGCTTTGATATACATTTCCCTCTCCATATCCAAGCTCAGTCTGTCAAGTGTTGACCTGCAGGTCAAACTTTATGCTGAACACCGTGCTTATTTATTTATTTATGTTGAGAGGGCAGTGTATAGAAAAGTAGTTTTGCTATTTTCTTGCTTTTCTTCTGGACCACGATTGGTTTGACAAAAGTCTCCTGCAGGTCACAGCAGATGAGTTATATAATTATAGAACATTAAGGTTAGAAAAGACCACTAAGATCATCTAGTCCAATCATCAACTCATCACTTCCATATGACTAAGTCACGTCACTGACTGACATGATGCTCAATGACGTCTACTCTTTTCTTGATCATTTCCAGGGATGGTGAGATGTGAGTGCAGAATAAGGTAGTGTTGTTTTTGTTCATCAAAGGTCATATAGAATTGTGAATAAAGAAGTGGAACCTTGGTGTTTGTCAGCTGCTGGGACTGTCAGACCCTGATCTGCTGTTTCAGGCTTCCTGGGCCATTTACTTTGATGTGATCTCTTTCAGGGTGATGATCTCATAGGACTTAAATTGGCTTTGCTTGATTAACTTTTGATTTATGGAAGATCACCTCTAAATTTCACTTCATGTTTGCATCTGAAAAAGACTGCTTTAATCCTGTTACCTACTATTAAATTTTAAGACTTTAAGTGAGGCATAAAAGTGGCTTGAACAAAAATAGTATGACATTATTCCATTAATATTAATTTTAAGGAGATGCACAATCTTACCATGTGTGCATCAAGGACATCATATTTATATTGTTAACTTTATTATGCTAGTTAATGCAATTAGTGTAGTGTTGCTAATGTAGTTAAAATTTTATCAGTAACCATATAATCTCCAATAGGATAAGTATAAAGGGTTATTAATGCAGTAATTTATTATTAGCAAGTAGAGGAGCAGTAGAGCAATAAACTTAGCCTTGCTGCTGCAATGACTTTGTATGCCAGCACATCCTGGTTTTCATAGCATATGTGTATCAGTTTCTTACACTCATTACTGGCTGCTGCTGGATTCTGTCTAATATTACACAAAAAATGGACTTAGCACCTTTTAAAGATCTCAATGTCCATCAGTCAGTTATGGGGTGGATAATTTTCTTCCTTTTTTTTTTTTTTTCTGTCCATCATTTTGACAGCTTGCAGCAGGTCTGACTCTTATCTCATCAGGATTCCTGTCTGTGAGAATGATCTTTAAATATCTTCAGTTCAAGGACACTGTAGACTCTTTCAAATAGTATAGAGTACCAAAACAGTGAAATGTAATGAGATAGAACACCAAATTGATTGTCTCAGAAGAGTACCTGTGAGAGTAGTTAAGATGATGTGTCAATCACTTTTTCCTAACAGTCTGTACCATCATCATGTGACATTTCTACAGAATGACATGAATGTACTCGGTATCAAAAAACTCAAATTTGGACCTTTGATTTACAAGCAATCAACAGCCAGTAAAGGCCACGCACTCCTGATTGAGAGGACACAGCTTGTGAGGTTTTGAACTATTTGAAAAATATTAATGCACTAATTTTACGACAACTTTTGGTTTATTTTTCCATCATAGGTGATAAAATTTTGAGGGGCGCCTTTGTAACATTTTAATTGTGTTGCTGTAGTTGATGTCTGGGTGACAGAGGTTTATCTGCTGTATTACAGAACTGTTATCTAGAGGCATAACATTTAGTCAAGTCCATTTATGTTTCACAACTCATCAGTAAGTTATGATCCAGTCGTACATGGCTGCACTGGATACATTTATGTGAATTAATAAGAAACTCCACAACAGTGAACACCTATGGAAGGATCTTGTCTACAAACAGCAGAAGGCAGAATGAAATTAGCAAACTGCACAAAACGTGCCTGAGTATTATAAGAAGGCTTAAAGAGCTATGAGGTTCATAAATGACATTTAAATTGGCAAAACACTCCTGGTTGAAGTTAAAGGGGGATTTGGGCTAACTGATAAAACAGGTTGTATTACGTAGTTGCTTGGATAGGAAATTTGTATCACTAAACCAATCAGTCCTCAGTCCTATCTTATGGAAAGCTTTGGATGAAGCTTTGAATAGAGCTTAGGAATCTCAGGGATCAGGACCAAGCATTTTGATATAATACCAAATCACATAAAATCTCTTCTTAGGAGGATATTTATTTTTAATAAATTAGTTGTGCTATCTTGTGGTAAATGTGTAAACCTCAGTTTGGATGCTTTCTATGCCTAATAAATATGGCAGTAATATATAAGATGGAATTATTGTAGAGCTGTCCATTCAGAAAGTTCCTAAAGCATTTACATCCTCCTGTGTCTAATGAGAATCAGGCTTGTCAGTCCTTCCAGTGAAACAGAGCTGTCAGATGCTCAGATGTAACCAGAGAGGAAGAGAGAGCAAGAGCTACTCTGTGACATTTAAAATTCCTTTCAAGTAGTTAAATGCCAGCAACAGGGTTAGACAAGTTTGTAACAAGCCTCATAAATGGGTCACTCTAAATGAAAACGTGGACGTCTCAATAATAAAACCCCCACACTACTTCCCCAAAACGAGCCTTATAACTGCATTCTCTGCTCTTCTTGGCTTCTCTCTGAATCTCTTTCTCCATCTCTGAGTTGTAGTTGTGCCCCCAGTCTTGATCTGAGCCATCTGTTCTGCTTCTAATATTAACATCTTCTATCATATAGCATAGTGTACCCAGAGAAAAAGAAGAGAGAAGAGCACTTCCTCCTGGGAGTAAAGATTACATTTCAGCAAAAGGTTCAGCTGTCACTTTAAGCCGACACCTTCCCACACACGAATACACACCTGCCACATTAGAATATTATTAATAATCCAGCCTTCACGCGTTTGACAAGCTAAACAAAATTAACCAAAAAAATGTGAAAAAGTCTAAGAAAGGTGAGAGCAAGTCAACATTTTTTTTCAGAATTACAGCATACAAACTGATCCACAGTAGAAAGCAATTACATTTTAAGTGAGGTGTTCTAACTTATTTTGACCCCTCGTATACTCGTCAAACTACTATTCATTTCCAAGTACACAGATTTAATTTAAGCTTAGTGAAGTTTTTTTGACTGTTTTTAGTCCCAGTTTCTGACCCTGTTTCTTCCCTTCTGAGTTGCTGTGGTTCTTCCCTAGCTAATAGTTTCCAACTGACCTCTACCACAATTAGTGTAATCACAAATCCAGAGAGGATTGATAAGGTGGGGAAAGAGGTGGTAGTGATAACTGCTCAGTTTTGAAAGCAACTGCGGGTTCAAGCTGAGCTAGAAAGTTGGCATCCCAGTGAAAATGGAGCAATTTTGGAAAGAAAGGAATAGATTCAGCTTTTGGCATTGGCCCTAAAACATTAGGGAAGGAAGTTGTAGAGGTAATATCTTAAAATCAGATTAAAACTGGCTTAAGAAAATGAAGGTGGGGTGAGGAAGTGGAAGCTGGAAAGATATCTTGCAGATTCAGGAAGCAACTCAGAAAGATAGGTTGAGGAGTTGGGTTTGGCTGTAAGTATCAGGGATCCTGTAGAGAAACACAAGATGTGATCCTGGATGGAGCAATTTAGTTGAAGAACTGAAATTTGTGTTTGTATGTACATATTTAAGCATATGCACAAGAGAACTGAAGTTAGAAAAGACAACTTTAACGGTCGTTACTTCAGAGTTTCTACTTTTATAAATAGGAATGTTTTTAACACAAGTATGTCTCACTTAAGAAGAATGTGTAGTTAGCCACCTTTTGTATCTTGGTCTCTACATTCTATCTTTTGTTTTTAGTGTGAACTATTTGATTGGCTTCACCTTTTGTGAAGACTGCTATGAACTTTCCATTAACAAGCTCTGAGACAATTGGGATTAAAACCACTGAAATTATCAGAGAAGAGGAAATGTAAAATTTTCAAATTTGAATTATTCCAAAGGATGTCTGGATTGAGACAATCAAATCTGAAACTTAGTTTTCATCATATCCAGTAACTGGCGAAGCTTCTTGTTTTATGCTTTTGTTTTTGACTTAGAGATAGTTTAGCATTATATATCAGGAACTGTGTAATGAAATTTGGGGCATTTGGGTGAATTTGATTCAAAATGCCTGTTTTGTTTATCTCAGTTGGTCCTTCCTCCTAATCTAGATACTGTTTGTGCCCCTCAGGGAGGCACGTGTTCGTTTAGTCCTATAAATACATCTAAAGTATCACAGTGACTCAGGAATCGGGCTGGATTCCCACTTGCAAGTAAGGATTTGGATGGTCAAGCTCCATGGATTTTAAGGGAGATGAAGACCAGAGAGCTACATAGAGGTTAAAAGTTTGAATGTAGCCTTAAATAATTGTTTTGTACTAGTACTTGTGAATGTCTGGTTTTGCTGTAATCTAAGCTGAAGAAAAGCACATGTGTGGTCAGATGGTTACTGAAGATACGAACTGGGTGGCAGAGCTTCCTGCATATTCACTACTAAGAGATGATAGAATCATAGAATATCCCAAGTTGGAAGGAAGCCATAAGGATCAGTGAGTCCAGCTCTACCAGGTCAACCTAAAAATTGAACACTGAAGGCAGTTCAGTCCAGCTCTGTTGCTAATGTTCCTAATCTTCCTCTGAAGTTTTTTCTTCTATTGATTATGGAAGATGTTTACTGTGGTGATCCTAAATTGAGTGCCAATGATTAAATAGAGTCAATCTCGGTGTTAGGCTGAAATGATGCCATTGGCACTAGGGAATGGCACAGATCAACTCATTAATTTCAGTTCAACCACAGGTATGCTGCCCCCCAGCCAACAGCATATGACTTCAGGATAGTTGTGCTTTTCATTCACATCTTGGTTCACTTCACAGTGGCTTTGCATTTCAAGACGGCTTGGATCACTTTTGGAATCAGGCTTTGGATTTCAAAGACATAAATGATTTAGAAAATATTAGTAACCCATATCCAGGTTTCAACATCTCTTTTCTGACCTGTTTAATGGAATAGAAAGTGCAGTGTGCTGCCTCACTTAATAAGAGATTTATATAATATAATCTAGATATAGGATTTAACATGCTCCCTGTGGAAATGTTTTTTTTCTGTGAGCCACGAAGTAACATTGAGCAACTTTATGGGAAAGTAACTAGTTAACTAGAATATGGGATAGCTCTGGTCATTTTATGTGCCCCATTCTCTCTTCACTCACTATAGAAACTCATTTAGGATTGAATAATGATTGCTTTGACCATCAGAAAATTTATTTCCTAGATCCTACAGTAGTTTCAGCACCTTGACAAATGTTATTGAAAGGAATATATCCACCTGGCAAAGCTGAAAAGTGGTATAGGTTGTATTTCCACAACTAATTCCTACCCCACAAATGTTTTAGTGTCTGCAAGGCTTTGGGAATGTAGTGCTAGAAGGAAATTAAGTTAGAAGTAATGTTAGAACTCCAAATCAATAGGTGTTTGCAGAAAAGTTTTATGTCTCATTAGGAAGTCCCTTTGGAGCTTGAAAAATCACCCACTCATTATTGAATGGCAATGTCAGAATGACAATAATATTTATAATGAAGAAAGTATCTTTTATAGACTGTTGTCTTTCTGGGGGATTTAACTCAGTTTTAACATTTCATCTTAAAAGCTTCCCAAGAGATTGGCTCAGGCATGGGAATTTCACATTGCATGGATGGCCATAAACCACATTATTTTGTAACTGTAAAAAAACAGAAGAATTAAACTGGAGGGTGAGATTCAGGGACTTAGAACACACTCCTCAACAAATGGTCCCCAGTTTCTTTACAGAATCTATTAAGCTTGTTGCTTTTTGACTGCAAAGCTTTCTCTCTTTCCTTATGTTTTGATGTTTTTTTTTCCAACAGTTTACTCTTTCTGAAACCATGATTTGTAGAATCACAGAATCACAGAGTCAGAATGGCTTGGATGGGAAGGGACCTTGAAGAGAATATAGGTCCAACTTCCCTGTTTTGAGGCAGTTACTAATGTTGAGGGCAGCTGAGTCTTGTGTGAGGTGGCAGCTGTGGGATGAGAGCATGGTGGTGCAGCACTGGAATCTGCAGCAGGGCTGGATGGTGCAGGGGCATGCAATGCATATAGAGGGCATGCAGTGCATGCAGAGTGCAGGGGTGATGTGAGGTATACAAGGTGCAGGGGCTGTCTGGGAGCACATCCTCATCTTGCATATGCCTTAACTGAGCTGCCAGGAGGATGTACTCCATGATATTTTCTGGCACAAAGGTGAGACTCACAAGCCTGTAATTCCCTGGGTCTTCCCTTCTCTTTCTTAAAAGTGGAAGTGATGTTTCCCTTTTTCTAGTAAATGAAGACTATACCTGACAGCCATGAATTTTCAAATATGCTGAATATGGTGTTTTGGTAATCACACCAGCCAGTTCCTTCAGAACCCTGGGGTGAATGCTGTCTGGCCCCACTGTACACATTCAGTCTCATGAGGCAGTCTCAGACTCACTCTCCTCTTACAATTCAGTGATTACTATCTAAAAAATGTCTTTAGAGCAGATGCAAATTACTTGTAATGTTAACATTTATTTAAAACCATTCCCAGATATTTTCTAATGTAATCACTGTCCTGCAAAGTTAAGAGTTAATGAGACATAGGAAACAATAATTATGATTAATACTGAAAATGGCAGATATTCAGAAAAAGTGGAAGGGTTACTGAGATTAATGAGGTTTCCTACTAAGATGTGTCTTATTTCAAATATGCTATTATTCTCAGGCATTTTTATTGCAATCTCAAAATAAAAATGTGTTTTCACTATGTGTTTGGTTAGCCAATGAGTAGAGAATATATGTTATGAATAGATGAATATATGTTGTATAATGTCTTATTCAGAAATTGAAACTTAGCTTTACAAAACTAATTGCAGACACCTACTATATCACAATTAGAGACAGCAGGTAACAGTGCATCTTATTTAAACAAAGTTATTCAATCTTTTTGGAAAAATATATTAGAGCATACAGAATAAATTTTATCCAAATTGCTCCTTATAAAGAGAGTCTATTGACTGATGAAAAATGGCTACATTTCAAACTGAAAAGTAACTTGGAACAAAATGAAATGTCATAACATTACATAGGATAGTAGCCTTTTATTGTATAAAGAAAAAGCTATCTACTATTTGTATACACCTGGTTTCCTTTCTCAAGGGGAATAAGTTTATTGACTGTGAAGTAAGGTCAGAAGAAAGGAGCTATCCCACTGAGCTGGACAAACAGACCATCTAATCTTGTATTCTGTTTCCAACAGAGCCCAGCACCAGATGTTTAGAAAAGAGTTCAAGAAACAAGCTGTATACATCGGGATACTTCCCACCTTCTAGACAGTGTTTGTGGACTTCCTGATCTGGTAGCTATTTTCAGACCATCTGCTTGCTGCATCCATTCTCCGTGAATGAGTCCAAGGCTTTTAAATGCATTAGTGCCTTTTGTCTGGGCCTCCACAGCATCCTGTGGTAATGAATTTCACGGTTTTATTATGCATGATGTCAAAAAGTAATGTTGATGGAAAGAGGTATCTCCAGAGGGTGATTCATCCTTCCTGTCTTAGCAGAGGATTAATTACCCTTTGAAGAGCCTTGTCTTTTTGCACTGACATTAGAGTTTTAGTTGATTATTTTACAGTAGACACCTACATTTTAGATAGCCACAGATATGGGAGAGTTATCCCAACACTAATGTCAGTTTAATTAAATGCAATAACCTCTTTTGGTTAAACATCCTCAGCATCATATTTTTTCTGTAGTTTTTGATTATAAGGAGTATTGTACATTTTTTCCACAAAAAATTTATTTGAATGAAAAATTCAAATACCTAGATATGTAAACCTGATGGCAAAGCTTTCCCTATGCCAGTTTGTAGTAATTCACTTTGTGTGCAGATGAGGCCTAAAGAATTGTTAGAAGAAAAAGAATATTAGTTTCCATTATTTCTCTTTTTTATTGACGGACTTAGGCTTGTTCATATAGATGGTTATGTTACATAAGCTGTGCTCTGAAATGGATAGCCAATTCAGTTCTATCAGTTGGAGGTTAAAACAAATTTTTTTCAAAGGGAGATTTTATAGAGTTCATTATATATGAACTGTATTAATAAGAGCATTTTCCAGATTCAAAATGTAAAGGTTTGTGTTTTGGGAGGTGACAGTGCACACAACACTGATCATGTAGAGAAAGGCTTTTAAGCAAAGTAGTTGACAGAGCTTGAAAGCCTTCTGTGCACCTATTACCTCAAAAGAATTATTAAATCATGTAAAGCTTATTTTTAATAGCCCATGGCATCAACTGAAGAAATTATGTTATAATGAATACATATCTTTAACTCTTGGGATAAGAGAGCTAAATAAAATATGCATTTGCACAATATGCTGGAACCATTATGGTTCTGAAATAGTTCTTATTTGGCAAAAACACTGACAACTACTATGCATTAACTAAGCTCCTGTAATTGTAATCACGGGAAATTACCCCACCAATACTCAGCTCCTAGCAGTAAGCTTCATAAAGCTTACAGTTTAAATTTTTGTTTTTTGTTTTTCCCCAGGAAGTAATAAAAAGAGTAGAAAAATCCTCAAACTCAATCAGATACTACTTTCACTTAAAGTTGACTCTCTCCACTAGATGTTGTGTGCAATTGACTGGTGAATGGCACAGTAGAGAGATACCCAATTGACAGCTCCACTAGAAGCAGTAACGCTGTCCTAGGAATTTATCACATACTGGACCACTGATGGAGTAAATGGATTCGCCAACAGTTTTGCATTGCCCTCTAGAGAAGGGCAGAACTACATCCAGGATTCAGTGATTGGGTGAATGTTCTTGTTGACTTCTTCCAAAAATGTCTCAACTCTCAAAAATAAATAATTATTTTGAGAGGTTCTAATGAACAGCATTCTTCATTTGCACAGTTGTATTCTTGAACCATTTTTTTGGTACAAAATTGCTTCAGAAGACAGCATGTAAGTCAGAATGCTATTGTAGAAATAGACTATTTAACCATTAAAATAATGTGTTGTTATTTAGGAAATTGCTGTCATAAGCTGTGATTTCTAGTTCAGATGGACAAGCTCCTCTGCATCAAATAATTTAGTTTTTGAATTTCTAAGTCTTTTAACCCTTTTGTAAGTACATTGTATGCATTTGCTGATATTTCACTTTGTGGATGTTGTTTGCAGACTACTTGTTCTGCTTTGCTTAATTATTGTTCTGTTTTGCTTAATTATTGGTATTTGTGTTTAAAAATTCCAGCTGTATATATGGAGTTTGGAACAGAGAAGGAAATGCATCTTCAACAAATTGTGAACTTTCTATTTTTTTATGAATGAAGGCAACAGCATCCTAAACTGTATCATCAGCAAAGCAGTCATTACTTTAAGCAAAGTGATCAGCACTCCTTAGAGCACACATGGAACACCATGTCCAGTTTTATGTCTGTCAGTACGAGAAAGAACTCAGTTCTTGGTTGAATTTGGTGGATGGCCACCAAGGTAGTCAAATACAGGGGTGCTGCCCATGCGAGGAGAGACTGAAGGAGTGGGACTTGTTCAGTGTGCTGAAGGGATGACTTTGGGAGCACATAACATACCAGGCCATGCCTGGGGAAACAATGCAGAAATTAGTAAGCTGGTGGTGGGATGGCATTGAAAGATGTCGATGTCAAATCAGGTCCTCAGGCCTCAGGACTGGGAGGTAGGTGGCAGGCCATACACCTTACTGGACTGAACCATGGCTAAGATATGTAGTGATTGCTTCCTGAGTCAGTGACTGATTATCTAGGGTGAGTATTCATGCAGCAGAACTTCAGAAAACTTCTGTGAGTATCCTGCAGAGCTGTCATATGACTGGATATGTCAAAAAATCCCCATCCAAATTCCCTACTGGAATAAATTTCATTAAAGTTAGGTCAGCAGATGGTTTAGTATTTCACAAGCATATTTGTTTACTAGAATATTTGTGGGAAGCAAAGACAAAAGAGATGAGGCTGATATAAGACTCTCTGTCAGTACATGGACGTGCTGTGTGGTATATGGTCAAGTCTGGAGAAGTGCTAAGTGTCTTCTACCAGGGCCCAAAAATGCTAGCATGTCATTGACTTCTGATTAATATTGCCAGAATTCAAAGTGATGCTCGTGCATGACAGGCATACGTGAACCACATAGTTTATGCAACTTAATTTATCAGTATGCTGCTGATTACCCTCCATCTCTGTTAATGTCAATATATTCAGCTGTTTGCAAGAGGCTCAAAGCAGCCTTGGGAGCAAGAGGTCTCCCAGACTCACTAGGTGGGTGTTGTGGTGTGAGACAGAATTGACAGTGGAAAGACTAAAGAGGCTCAGATACCCCAAACATTTTTATGCAGAGGTATTTGGAGTCAATGTAGGTACCAGTGCACAATTTGATGGTAACCCAAGCATGACCAGTCCTAACCTTATGACAAAGTACTGCTAAAATGTAGTGGTTTTTGAGCCCGATTACCAACTAGAATTAAGCTCTATGCAAATGTGTTTACAGATATGGAAAGTTACATAACTAATGTCACATAATGAAATGATGATGATAAATCCTATGGTTGAAGTGAGAGTGGCCTTTAGGCTTAGTCCTTCAAGCAGCAAAGGTCTTTCTTTCTTCCTTTCCTGCATACCCATCTGTCATTTTTCTTAGACTTGCCCTCCTTTCTCAATGCCAAGCTGCTTTAGATAATTTGTTCCAATTAATTAGATCCCAGAGTTGTTTCCAAAAGCCAGTATCATTCAGTCCCCATGCTGTTGGCTTCCTATTAAATGACATCGTCGAGGATCCTATAAAGTAGATCAAGTACTTAGCTTACTTTTTGTCTGTCCATAGCACACCAAAGAGCTGATATTGACATGGAATCCCATCTGAAATGCTAATGCAAATAATTAACTCCAGTCCACAGATCCTATTCAGACTGCTCACTGAACCCCACACCGTCTCGAGAAATGAAACCAGAAGCTTTTGTTTTAATGAGTCTTTTCTTAGTACTGATTAAAAGTATGATTTAATCTTTGGTCTTTATCCTCTTTTATCTAAAGTACAATTAAAGGATGTCAGTAATTGCCAGTTCTTTTCTACAACACCTAACTTTTTTGCTGTTTTGTTCAGTAATTCTTTCACAAGACCACGTAACTTTTAACAAGGCATACCAACCCGCTCTTTATGTCCAATAACACCAGCTGCCTTCCTGTATCTCTAATGAATGTATCTTCCTCATCTCATTCTACCACCTCATCATTTTCCTTGCATTCCTCTTCTTCAACAGGTGGTCTTGTGACTATAACGACATCATTAAATAGCTCTAAAGCTGCTAGCAAGAAAATAGTTACTGAGTGGATCAGACTATCATTGTGCGAGATATCTTTCCTGCCATAGCTGAATGAACTCATAGTTTGCTAAATTTAACTTTCTCCTCTGCTTGATCTCATCTATCATTTTCAAAGATTTTGCTATTTTATTGAATAGCACACCTCCACAAAGCATTTGAAGCTTTTTCTTGCTTTGATTTTTTCAGCGTGGAGATAAAGTTTTGCAGAGAGAAAGTGGACCTCAAGATTGCTGGTTAAAGAAAAGCTGAGGAGTACTTCAACATGACTAATGGGAGAATGTTATTTAAACATGTTCTACTTAATTTAAAAGGTTTACGGTACTGAATAAAGTGTGAGAAGAAGCCAGTGATTTGGTAGCTCTATTAGCAGTAAAAGCCCTGACACGGCGTATCCAGTGAATCTTGTTTAAGATGATCCCCTGCACTCAAAAAAGAGGCAGAGCATACCTTTTGCACTAGAGTGAAAGCTTAATTAACTGCTCTTTACAATGACTGTGACCTGGAAGGCCAAGTCCAAGCATACAAAGGGCATAATCACATCCTTCTCTCCCATTACCTGATGGCAGAAGTGATGCCCTTCTCTCTGAGCAGGTCAGAAGAGGAAGTGTTAAATTAGGAAACAGAAGCACCACCACAACTGATACCTAGGCGAAGATGGGCAGAGATTAAAGTTTTGTTCAACCTGTAGTCAAGCAGCAGCAGATGGGCCGCTGAGATTCTGAGGTTTTGCTGCGGACGTTACTGCTGGGCATAATACATTGGTGGCTGTTGAATAATGTCTCACATTTACATTTTGCAGTTCACAGAACTATGACATTTCATGTCAAATGCAAATAAATCTGTCATGGGTTGATACTGTATTTGAGGCAGGAGATTGAAAATTGATTGCGTTGCTTGCCTGCATATAAATCACATATTTATTTACCCTGAGCTATGGACTTGCAATTAGTCGATACATATTCATAAAATATGCGTTAGGTAAATTAACACTTGACTATTGCAAATTACAACTGAGGATAATTTGTGGTGTCCAGGAAGTTGAGAATGCAGTTAATTTTAAAATAGATTTGATACCTTGCATTATTTAACCATTCCCTGAATAATTTCAAGTCATGAATTTAAATATAACACAAAATATTGCTGACGTGCAGAAGAAATTTGCTTAAAAGTGTAGTCTCTCTTCCATATATTTGTGCACTTTTACATATATATTTTTAATTGAACAGTTTGAAACAAATGATTTCTCAATTTTGTCCCATCTTATTAGCCTTACAGATTTGTAAGGCTATCTTATCTTATCTATCTAAGGAGATCTAAACATAAATTTTGGATAACCTTGTCCATGTTACATGGCTTCTTCAATCGTGGGTGAAAATGTAGTGTATCATGTATAATACAGGTTAACATTAGCTTGCGTTAATCCCACCAGGATGACTTACAGTACTTATTCATTTTGGTGAAATATAATTGTTTTGAATTGTTTTGAGGATGGAAATGGTGGAGAAAGGGTAAAGGAAACCAGAAGGGACTTCATACTTTTGCTAGCGGTTGTATGGAAGAGGATATGGAGGAAGAGTTTGTATGGAGGAAGAGGTGTATACAGAGAAAGAAGTTGCATCAGGGGAGATTCAGGCTGGATATTAGGAAAAACTTATTCTCTGAAAGAGTAGTCAGGCACTGGAATGTGCTGCCTAAGGAGGTAGTTGAGTCACCATCCCTGGAGGTGTTCAAGAAATGTTGAGATATGGTACCAACGAACATAGTATTTGTGGTAGGTGGACAATTGGACTAGATGATCTTGGAGGTCTTTTCCAACCTTAATGATTCTACGATTGTAAGATATTTCTAGTCCTATTCTTCCTAATTTGAATCAGTCATCTGAAGATAACTATTTTGACTTTTGACATTTCTGCTGCTTGACATAATCATAGCGAATATGTGGGCTACAGAAGTCATCATTAGTATTTACAATATATGAGAAAGGCATATTGGGAGAAAGATCTCTTAAGAGTATGTCCCACCTTTCAGTAATATATGGTGAAGATACTTCCTCAAACAGCAGTAGTTTCCTCTGTGATTACTGGAACAGGTTGCCTGGAGATGTAGTTGATGCCCTGTCCCTGAAGACTTTTAAGGCAAGGCTGGATCAGGCCCTGGGCAACATGATCTGGCTGTCGTGTCCCTCCTCATTGCAGGGCAGTTGGACCTTTGTGTGTGATGTGCTTCTGTTTCTGTAAACTGGATTTTTTTGAGTGAAGATATGTTATTGAAAACAATAAGACCAACTCCAACATGGAAAATATGGTCTACATGTGGAAAATTGATATGTATCTCTCATTGGATGGCACTTCAAAGAGGTGAGGGCCCCATTTCAGAAATAATAATTCTGTGCCAAATAATTTACAATATAATAAAGATAGTTTGCACACTTCATTTGTGCTGAGTAATGCATTACTCTTCACATAGGTATTTGGGTACTGGAGTCAACAGAGGCAGATAAAAGAGGTGATATTTGGCCTAAATAAGGGTTCGGATGACCACTATAAATACAAGGTCTGACTAATTTCTAGAACGAATTCTACTGTGGAATTGCAGCATTTCTTCTGGTAAACATCAATAGCTGTATGATTACATTTTGTCCTTCTGGGAATACAGAAGCATAGAATTTTAAAGTACGTTCATAGTGAGAATGGATTTTCCACTTCTTAGCCATGCACTGAGAAATACCGGGCAATGTAGAGTGATGTATTTTCTAAAATAAAATTGCTGTTTTATTCAGAGTCAAGTTCTTTGAAAAACAAACAAAACAGAAAAAAAAAAAATAACAGTGATTGTGAAGTTTTTCAGTTTTATGAATTTTTATTCTAGATGTCCCTCCAATTGCAGGGGAGCAGAGTGGGGAGACAGAACTAGGTGATCTTGAGAGGTTCCTTTCAGCACAGCCTATTCTGTGATTCTACTCTTTGTCGGTCCCATATCTCTCAGAAGTGTGGACTCCACCACTGCATGGTCACTACAGCCTAGGCAGCCTTCAATCCTGATGTCATCACTCAGCTCAGTTGCATTGGTGAGCAGTGGGTCCAGCATTGCATTTCCCATGGTGAAACTATTACTTGGCTCAGGAAGTTATCCCTGATGCATTCCAGGAGTCTCCTGGGTCACCTACAGCTCACCATGCTACTTTTCCAGCAGATGACAGGATGAATGAAGTACCCACAGCCAGTGTGATGCCTTCTGTAGCTGGAGGAAAAAGGCTTCATCAACAGGTTCTGCTTCTTCAGGCAGCCTGTAGTAGACACCAACCACAAGGCAGCTGTTATCCTGGGGTGTCTGAGTTAAATCCTATGGAGGGCTCCACATGGCCTTCCCGTGGTGCCTCAAATCAGTCAGAGACTGAACAAGTAATAACGTTAGGTTTATTGAAAAAAAAACCTGTAAATTGATTGAGGTATGAAAAGAAGACTAATTGAAGCAGCTCGTATGACAATGAAACTAACTGTTAACATTTTACATTATTGATAGAAACTAGTATAGAAGGATGTGGTCTGCCAAAGCCCAGTGATGTTGGATAAACGTGGCACAATAGGTGAAGAAATATCTGACTGGGAGACACACGTGCTGCAAAGACCAGACATTGCTGACAAAAGCTTACGCAGTAGCAGATGAATTTTGGGAATGCTCTTCTGACAGCCCCAGAGAAGATGTGTCGACAGATCTGATTGCCATTTGGAGAAAAGAGAAGAACTTCACTGTGTGCATGAGACAGAGAAGACAGACATGTTCACATCATGCTAGGTACATAAAAGAGTATATCCATTTCTGTGATGGTCGTTAGTCATCATGGATACTCTCTGCTGTTCATCATTCGTTCGGCATGTAAAAGTCATGATTTCTGTGCTCTTGCCATAAAGCTAGCTTTGATGGTGTTGTTTTTGCAGTATTGTTGAAGTTCACAGTATTATTAAAAGTCACTGTATTATTAAAATCTTAATAATAAGATTAACAACAATAGTTGTAGTACTGTTTTATGTAAGGAAGAATAGTATAATTCAGAATTCTTGGTAATATTTCCTATGTAGATTGTCATTTGCTCAACTGTCAATCTCTGTACAAATTGATCTTAAATTTTCAGAGCATTAGTTGCCCTGTAGCAATTCCATAGTGAGATAAATGATACAGCTGAAACCTCTGAGAGCTACATCTTCATGAAACCACAGAATGATTGTGGTTGCAAGGAAACTGTGGACATCATCTAGTCCAACCCCTCACCTCAAACAAGGTCTCCTAGAGCAGATTGTCCAGAGTCACGTCATAGAATCACAGAATCATAGAATGATCTGGGTGGGAAGCGACCATAACCATCATCCAGTTCCAACCCCCTGTCCTTCCAAGGGCATGGATACGTCCCTCTAGATCAGACTGTCAAGTCCTGTCTAACCTGGCCTTCAGCATCTCCACAGCTTCCCTGGGCAACCTATTCCAGAGTCTTGCCATTGTGAAGAAGGGGTTTTTAAATATCTCCAAGGATGGAAACTTCAAAGTTTCTCTATTTAACATGTTCCTGTATTTTTTTGCTTGTAATTCACCCAGCCATTTCTTGTGGGAAAAGAAATGATTCCTTCAACTCTACTAACTGTAGTTTCATACTTTCCTGTGGACTATAGACAAAGTTGAGCTAATTATGTTGGTTTAAATGTGTTTTAGAAACTATAATTACAGGACCTCTTTAAATAAAAAAGCTAAGAAAAAAGAATAAAGCACAACTTCATTGGCCCAGCATGTCCTGTAACTTTTTGCATTCCAGTCCAGTCCTTGATTTTAAGAGGCATAATCCAAATAAACCTGTCTTCAGTCCCAGAATTTTCTTTTTAAGACAAGTTCAGGCATGGTCTATCAGCTACTGCATGTAGAGTTGTTGTTCTGCAGTGTGATCATCAGTGTGGGGAACAACACTTGACTGGCCATACTCCTCCCCTTGATTTCTTATGTACTACCAATAACTGAGGTCACTATTGCCAGATACCTGGGTTTTAGTGCCAAATGGCTATTTGGCACAAAAAGAATGTTTGGGGTATTAGATGTGGTCAGCTGCAGCAAAAATCTGCTCCCTCCATGCTATGTAAATAGCACAAATAGGATTAATAATCAGTGCTAATCTGAATTATATTTTCAGGATGGTTAAGAGGCTAATGAGGGGTTATAGAAGGAAGAAAAGAACAAATAGATAAGGTTCTTATATAGAGAGGAAAATAAAGAGATGATGATGAAAATTATTTCTCCCCATTCTCTTTTCTCCTGAGCTTTATATTCTCAACACTAGCCATGTCTACACAGTCATGTATTTCAGAGGTCCAGTTCTATATAAATATCTTCCACTTCTGGCAGTCCAAAAAATAAAGAGGAATGGAATACAATGGTGCATTTTATAGGGCACATTCAGATACGGGGAATATAAGTTGCATAGTTCTCTTAATATTTTATTTAGTATTTCATTTCATTTCATTGTATATACATACACATATATACATATTTTTTTTTATTTTATTTTATTTTATTTTAATTTAATTTATTTAATTTTAATTTAATTTTGTTTTATTTACTTATTTTGTGAGAGTACACCAGGACTGAATACTGAATCCGGCCCTGAATCTTATAGAAATATTTTCAGAGAATACTATTCAGTTTAATAATGGGCAGATCAGCACATTTTTCTTTGGCAACTCTCAGTTTTTCTTTTTGATCAACAGTCTGGATGTGCTATTGTGAGGTTATTTTAGTGAAGCTTTCCTAATGATGGAGGTAAAAAAATTGTTGCCTTTTGAATGCATTGTCCAAAACCAATGTAAAGATAGCCATTGTGATCAGAATGGCTGTTTTTGGTGACATTCTAGTTTCTACTATCTTTAGATTAAAAAAAAAGAAAAGTACTTTTTCCTCATTAAATGTAACCTACTTGTACAATTCACTCACATTGTGATATATGATATAATTTACTGAGGGAGAATGTCCATACAAATCCTCCAGAAAAGAGAACAATTTTAGTCCGAATTCTTCAGTAAAGAAAAGAAAACCAGACATACATTGGTCTGTGTAACATCATTTTTCCTTACATTTATGCTCTTTTCATACATGGCAAGTGAGTTAATGTCTTTATATGTGAATGCTTCTCAGATTGTCCAGGGGTCTGCTGTGTTGAGGTGGCATAGATGCCTGGGGAAAAGTCTGTGTAAAGACCCAACTAACCAGCACTGTGGTTTATGTCAGCTGCCTGCTTAAGCCCTAAATTACCTTTGTGGCATTACTTGGTGAAGAAATGCCTCAGTACCTCATTGGAGCCAAAAGCAAGGAGTCTGTAACAAGCCACATCAAAACAGCTTTTACTTTGAACATTCATGTAGATTATACAGAAGATTAGAAATTAATGAGATATATTAAGAAGTCATGCAAGGCCAAGCATTTTCTTGCAAGCCAGGTCTAAAGTTCATGAATGATTAAAACATTTATTTTCCTCAGTCACTGGAAAGAAGAAAAATTGAGTGCAGAATTACAAACTTCTTAGAAACAAGGACAGCTTAGTCTTAAAGTGGTTAGACAGAAGCACACGTTTCTGTTGTAGGAGTGCCTGGAAGTTCTTGAAGGACTGACACCTACAGATAGCTAAGCACTTAATTTTCCAGCAATGGTTTAGGGTATACTATGATCATTGCCTATGGAAAAAAGTGCTGACAGCAATGGGAATTTGTGTTTGAGAATGAGTCCTTGTTATTTCATCTAGCAGGATTAACTTTGGATCAGAAGGGGGTTCCAAACATCTTGAAAATGAAAATATGCAGCCTGTAAAAGCAAATTTTGGATATAAGTGAAGATTTAAGTGAGATTTATTTCAGGAGAATTCAGAAACTGTTAACCCTCCTGCAATCTACCTGCTTACATCAGAAACCACAAAATATTTTCCAATAATCTCAAACAGCTGTAGAATGTGAAAGAAAAAAAAATCCCCAATGTTGTATGTTTAGAAGACGGGGAAAAGGACAGCGAGTAGGATTAGAGACAAGCCCATACTTCTGTTGGAGCTTTTAGTGCAAGAGCTTGGAGTTGTGTGGGCTCCCTCTTCTCTCTCAGTATTTCTTCTGCCTATATATTGAAACCTGTGAATAAACTGTATAAGCTCAAACTCCAGATGAGCTGGTTTCAAAAACAACAGGTGCTTTTGCTGATAAAGAATATTTATTGCTGTTGTTTTGGGTTTTTTTTTGTTTTTGTTTTTGTTTTTTTTTTGAGTTCCAAGACCATAATGGATGACTTGAATTTCTGGATGTGTGCTTTTCTTACACGGTGTGTGGATTACAGTGAAACCATATAATCAGTGCTAAAAGATGGTTCTTGATCAGAGATTACCACCAGGAAGAACAAAAGGTACAGTGTCTGCTTAATAAGTCAGAGCAGTTGAGGCTGAAAAGTATTTAGAAAATGGACTTGTACTAAAAGAATGATGTACTCCAGGCATGTCCAACACATGGCCCAGCACGGCTCTGTGCCATTCTGGCAGTAGCTTTGCTCCACAGAGCAGCCTGGCCTGGGCATGCACCTGTCACTCACAAAAATCACACATCAGTGTGAGATTAACACCAACTGGGCTAAAAACAGGGCACAGGGAGGGCACAGTGTGGTGCTGACTCAAGTTATGGCAAATTATTGTACGCATTTTGATACACTGGCCAAACACAGCCACCTGAACAGTGAAAAATATACAGTCATGCTTTTCACTCTGATAAAGGAATTTGAGAAGAGGTTTCAAGTCCGCTGAAAAAAATTATCAGTTTTTTGGTGTATTTGCAATTCTATCTCAGTCTGCATTAATACATTACTTGCAGATATTCAAAAGAAATGTATAGAATGGCCGTACACATATTTGTGAGAAACTATTTTGAAGGATCAGGTACAGGAAGAGTAAAGTGTTGTATCTTGGAGAACTCCTCATGTCTTATGAGGAGTGGCTGAGTTTGCTTAATCTGCAGATGAGGCTCTGCTGAGACCTTATTGCTCTCTACGGCTACCTGAAGTGAATTATTGAGGTGGAGGTTGATCTGTTCTCCCGTGTATCTAGCAATAGCACTAGAGGGAATGGCCTCAAGTTGTTCTACAGGAGATTCAGGTTGGATGTTAGGAAAAATGTCTTCTCAGAAAGAGTGGTGAGGTGCTGGAACTGGCTGCCTGGAGAGGTGGTGGAGTCACCATCCCTGGAGGTGTTCAAGAAATGTTTAGATGTTTTACTGAGGGACTTGGTTTAGAGGGGAAATATTGGTTGGATGAGGTGAATGGTTGGATAGGAGTATCTTGGAGGTCTTTTCCAACTTTGATGATTCTATGATTCTGTGACTGTTTCAAGATTAGAATAGAAAAGTAATTCAAAAGACTTTACAAACTTTTGGATTAAAGTGCGTAGATACTCAGAGCTTCTACCTAAATTTAGAAAGGTCAACAACGGAATGTGAGCAGCTGGATTCTAGGGTGTTTTAGTTAGCAGATGATGTGCCATCTGTGCTATCTACCCAATGATAAAGTACTCACCAATCTCCAACTGTTTATGTGCATGCTGTTAATAAGAAGCAGCTTTTTCTGCTTTGATTGACTGCTAACTTACCATATTTGTCACTGGATAAGAGTCTACCTACTGCCAGAAAATGTAGAGGAATCAATGCATAAGAACCTCATCTAATGATAACTTGAATGTGTGCCCCGTATTTTAAAGCTATCTGTTGGCTTTAAACACTACTCGGGAACTGTGGTTTAATACTAGTGTTACAATATTCTTCTAGTTCTCATCTAAATTTGATGTTAATTCTGCTTTAAGCAGGGTGTTGGTGTAGGTGACATTCAGCAATTTCTCCCAACCTGTATTATGCATTCATTTTTAATATACTCTGTTGTGCAAAAGCAGAGAGAGCTTAAATGATCTTCTCAATTTCATGTGTCAGTCTCATCTAGGAAGCCAAGCATGACATTATAGGTATCAGTATTTGAAAATGGGACTCAAACAATGGAATATTTTCTTTCTTTTGATTATTTTGGCTCTGCCTAAAACAGTGCCCATTAGGCCTTCAGGTTTTTTTTGTATTTCTTCGAAGGTCGATGCACTTGGTATGTGATGATGTTATCTGGGAGATCTCAAATTGAATATATTTGTTTTGATGATGGATGGATTTGAGCTTCTTGTGCTAAAATACCAGTCAAAATATTAATTTATTCTAGTAAGTTTTTTTTGTTGTTGTTGTCATTGTTTAAAGACATTGAATACATTCAAGCCTTCTTGAGGGGGAATGGTTTTAAACTAAGACAGGGGAGGTTTAGGTTAGATATCAGGAGGAAGTTTTTCACTCAGAGGGTGGTTACACACTGGAACAGGCTGCCCAAGGAGGCTGTGGATGCCCCATCCCTGGAGGCATTCAAGGCCAGGCTGGATGTGGCTCTGGGCAGCCTGGTCTGGTGGTTGGTGACCCTGCACAAAGCAGGGGGTTGAAACTGGATGAGCATTGTGGTCCTTTTCAACCCAGGGCATTCTATGATTCTGTGATTCTAGACTTCATTCATTGACTTGATTCAGTTATCGTACAAGGAGTATGGTAACTGGTGTCCTAAGAAAAATTATTGTCTTGAATAGGAAATTAGTCTAAACAGTATAATTTCTCTTTAGTTTGAAAGTGACAATATCTTTTGTTTTCTATTTACTGAAACGATACCTGATTTATCTCTCTGATAGCTAAAATTGATGTAAATGGGAGCAGGGCCCTCTTCTATCATCAAGGACTGAGCGTATCCATCATTAATTGCTGATTCATCAGGCAGTTGATAACATACCCTTCAGCTAAGAGTAACTGCATCTCCGTGAACCACTTCTAATGTAATTATGGAAGGAAAAAGAGTTTTAAAAGTGGGTTTAAATTCATTCAGAAGTGGTGATGTTCTTTGAACAGTAGAACAAAATATAAATTATGATACTTCAGAAACTAGCATGTTTAGGTTTTACACAGTCAATACAGAATTGCAATAATTACATTTTTTGTCTGTTCTCCTGTCAGAAAAATATAATTATAACAAGTTTTTATGAATCTATATTATAGAACACCGGTCATCTATAAAATTACTCTTCTGTTTGAAGCTTTTCCTTCTGATTTGTGAAAGCTGCATGTAAGGAGCTAAGAAAATTCTGTTGCTTTTTCAACTTCATTTGCCTCACCTTGCCTATCCTGCCTACTCTTTGTTGCTTCTGTTATTTGCTTTTCTGTTGCAATTTGGTTTACTGAGAAACACTTTGCTGAGCAGAGTGGCCTTCTTGCTCTGTTCCTCATCTTTCTGAACAGCCAATTCAGTCATTCCTGAGTTCTCAACAATTCCTCTTAAAAAAATCAGCCTGTCTTTATGCGCATCTTTCTGTTTTGTGGCAGCTTCCCAGGATGTTTTGTCTTACAAATCTCCAGATAAGACAAAATCTGTTCTAAATCCCACATTCCTGATTTGCACTTTACCTTCTTAGCTTTCCTCAATATCTTGAACTCATACACATTGTGATCACTGTAATCTAGGTGCTAGATTTTTAACCAACATATCATAGAATTATAGAACGGTAGTATATCTCGAGCTGCAAGGGACTCCTAAGGATCACTGACTCCATAAAGGACACCAAAAAGACAAACCCTATATCTGAGAGCATTGTCTAAATGCTCTTCGAACTCCAGGAGCACACAGGCTGTGCCCGCTGCCCTGGCAAGACTGCTCTGAATTTTTTCCTCACACCCCTCTCACCATCCCCAATGCAGCTCCACGCAGCTCCATGCTGCTCCCTCTGTCCTTGTCTCTGTCACCATGGATCAGAGCTCAGCACTGCCCACCCACTCCCTGTGAGGAGCTGTAGACCACCATGCAGTCTCACCAGACCTTCACCAGACCAGACCAGACCAGTTCTCTTAATTCTAGTTTGAGTGACAGTTGGAGTTCTATATAACTTCCAGTTAAGTTTGTTGGTGCACACTAAATGAAGTTACTGCATCTATGACGACATTTTTGTAAGTATGATGGGATTGGCATCAGTTCATTTTGTTCATCTAAAGATTAAATAAGTAGTCTAAAAAGTAGCCGAGGCTAATAAAAGTGACCGAACTCACACTACAGTCAGAAGAGAAAAGCAGGTTACTATCCTTTAAGGCTGGAAATGAATCACCATCTGGAAGAAACTGTTGTATCTGCTGAACTATGGAGAGAAAGAAACCCAGTAGATGGCTAAATTCCATTGCCATTTTAGTCAGTGTAAATTCATCCCTAGTATCACTAGTGCCTCAAGAGAATTCATGCTGCCCTGTGTCATATGTCAATTATTTAGTAAGATTGAAGAAAACTATAGAAGGGTTTTCACCTTTATTCTTTGTGGTTTGGATTTGAATGAACATACTTTAGCATTCAATGGTGGTTGGAATCCTGAACTCTGTACTGCTAAAAGCTGTGCTGGAATGATGTATTCCATCCAAATAAAAAGTTTAAAATGCTCTCTGTTTAAAAATTTAAACATTTTTTTTCTTTTTTGAATCTTTTTTTTTTTTTCTCATATTTTAGTAATGCTCTGAATAATTTAATGACTTTTGGGCTAAATAAAAACCTACATGGCATGTATTCTCTTCTACCATTTGAGACACTACTAAGAAAAATAATGTCTTTGCAGATGAAAAAAAAGGTCTCCCTGGTGACTGATGGTGTGTATAATTTTAATCACAAGACTTTTGTTTCTTCAGAGACAATGACAGGACAGAAGCTAGTATGAAGTTTTGTATTATTATGATTCATATTCTGTAAAATTGTACAAATACTGTCAATTTGGCCATGTTATGCTGCTAGAAAAATCCTGTTTTGGGAGAGGAATGGGGAGGATGGAGGTAGCAAAGAATCAACTTATTGTCTGGCTTATGGATAAGCCTTTGTAAAATCTCCTGAGAGCAGTGTCTTAAATATTTCTGATGCTCCGGTCTTTAGAAAGGCCTGGCAGGATGTGATTGAACAGCCATGGCTCCTGAGGACAGAGAGGCAGTGTGCTTTAGACTCTTCTGTGTTATTTATTTTTCCTAAAACAGTCCAGCTCATGGATGTGCACTGGAAAGCATTTTGTTTGCTTAGGTTTAGGCTGCACCAGGAGATGCCAATAAAAGCTATTCTTCCCTTGTGGCATTAGCATGAAAATAACAAGTGTTGGGACCCAATTCTTGGTTTCTATGGACCAGGCTCATCTTGTCATCTTTATTCATGTTCATATTTTGGAGATCCTGAAGCATATAACATGAGAGAACATACAGAGCTTATCCGCTACTCCATGTAAGTACTTGTAGAATATACTAGATAATATGCTGGATAAATTCTTGCTTTCCAGGTACTCTTCTTGGTGTGTAAAGCCTGTCATGTTTATTGCTGCAATATCATCTCGCAACAGGGCACATTAACTTTTGAACTTGGAGATCTGTGTTGCTGTGCTACATGCTGAGCGCTTCAAAAGAAATATTTCAAAATATTATTATAAATAGAGAAATTTGTGATTTATTACATACTGTGGAATCTCCAGGAATCTGCTCCCCTCCTAGTGCCATACAGAATCTTTGTTAATGATCTGTAGGTAAATGTCAGGTTAATGCCAATAGAATTGTCAACTGAAGCAAAAATATTTACAAGAGAGACAATAATGGAAATAGGTTAGCAAATTATGTTATGCTGGTGTTCTAACAGCACATTAAATCTGCCACACTGGACAGCTATTACTCCTTCCCCAGTTCAACTTGTTAATATAGGGCTTAATATTGGCTTAGTGGCTGACTAGCATGATCCTCTGTTCATGCGACTTTGGCCACGTGCTCAGGAGGTCCAGTGTGATACAAGAGTGATAGTGCTTCAGATACTGTCAGGTGGGATCTTGTAGGAGTCAAAATACTACTGTTATATGTAAAATCATCGTTGCTTGAACAGGCTGATGCCCAACAGCATAAGCTTGTTCATAAACTATGATTGAGATCTTAGGAGTTAACTGAAGAGGATATTACCAAAGATTGTACCAGTACGAACTTGGTATCACTCTGACCCATAAATACTAACTAGTTATAAGGATGTGTAAATATCCTTGTCTATGTGTTGAGGAACTTAAGCCTCCTCGAATGAGGCTAGAGTAAAAGACACATCCATTTGATTCTCATTTCCAGTGTAACTCTTCCTTTTATAAAAGGAATCTTAAATAATTAGGACAGGAATCTCTGAAGCAATGGGCTAGTCTTTAACTGTCTGATCTTTGTGTTGTACTGGAAGTTATTAAACAGGATTGAAGATTTTGATTATATTTTGATGACATTTATGCAAATGTATCCTAATTGAAATCGGTGGATTTACTTCTAATTTCTTTCAGAATATCTGAGCTGGGAATCTCGCTGACTAAGACTGCCCTGCTTGGGTATGATAGATTGAGATAATTGTGACAATTTTGGAGTGACCTCTGTAAACCTCTGCTTGCAAAGCTAAAACATAAATTTTATGTCAAAGTAGCTGACTCAACTGAGCCAGTTACTGTTCTGTCAGGGCTTATAATTGTAATTTTTCTAGGATGCTTGGCTCAGAAACAATTCTGTGCTCACACACGCTCCAGAAAATAGGCATTAGAAATATCAGAAGCAACTGTAGATAACATCCATCATGGATTACTATTAAATTAAAAAGCAAAATAAAGACATTTCAATTATTCCCTTACAATATAAAAACTAGTTACTGTAATAAAACCTAGTATCTGATATCCCTCCTTTACCCCATGTGCCATGATTTAGAACTATCTTAATCGCATTTGAAGATTCATAAATAAAAGTATATCCTTTATGGTTAAAATTTGTAAATATGACTATCTATATTTAAACAGAGGGCTAGTTGGCTCACAAAGCAGATTTGTCTTAGCTCATAATGACTGCCTTCAAGTCTGTGAGATGGATGTCCAACTAACTGTGTTAATTAGCTAATCATGGAGTGGTTGAGATCCTACAAAAAATGGTAGATTAAAAAAAGAGAGAGAATTTAGGAGACAAGATTGTCAACAGAGCAAATTCTGGCTGGGAATAGTAGGCTATGAAAGGTTATGAAATGGACAGATGATATGATGTAGACCTTATGGTGATTATACATGTAAGCTTAGCATCTTCCCTACGTGAAGTGAATGGCTTATTGACACAGGCAAACTCTGAAGCTGACATGTAATCTATATGATTTTCCATACTCTTAGGTCTAGGTAGGTTCCAAGATTTGGTTAATATACTATCATTGCAGGAAAGGACAGAAAATGATGTGTTCATTTTCTTAATTGCTAATTACTTGCAAATAAACTAGTGAAATTACTGCAAGTAATCAGTACCTTTAAATAACAGAGTGAATATGTACTCAATTGCCTGGCATTGATTCAAGTGTTTTAACTTTTTTTTTTCATGGTTTTGAAGTGTTAGTCTGCAATGTTACTGGTGCAACATGAGTGATAAACATGAAAATGAAAATAATTAAAAAAAAAATCAGATGATTTTCTATTTAAAAAGGAAAATTTCTAAATGCTTGAAGATGTTTAAATATTTATTTCTCAGAGATGATGCAAAATCATCACCGTTGAAGGTTTCAGAAACCACGAGCAACCTTGTCTGAAGTCAGTTCTGACCTTGTTTTGTACTGAAATTGGACTAGAGATGTCCCAATTCCTTGTAATCAGAATGGGTCTGTGATTCTATGATTTACTTAGTTTACACTTACATGTAACCATGAAGTCATAGAACAAACATGTACAGAGGAGCACTTGAGGCTATGATTTTGGTATGATTTACTATAGCTTATGCATATCAGAATTCCAAATGTCAAATAAGTCAGTCGTTCATCTCTGCCATGGGTACAGTATAACTGAAATTTTTGCAGCTTAGTTGCCAAGATTTGGCCTTTCTCTCAGTAATTTCACTAGTAAATTAAATATTCAAGATTCACTCTTTGACCTACAGGAGAACTGCTGCAGCACAGCTTTGTATATATACGTCCAAACTTTATTTTCACTGGAATATTACAACTCCAGCCAAATTACCCTTTGGGAACAGCATCTTTGCTTGTGCTAGCTTTCAAACTTTGCCTGAGCTTTTTCTGGGAGATTACTAGTTATCATGAGTGAAAGTAATGCCAAAGACTGCTGGTGATTAATGCTGCTAACAATTACTTGTACTGAATCTGGGTTTGCTTTGCACATGATTAAGGATAGCTTGTGAGATCAATTGTAATATGCTAGTTATTCAAAACTTACAAATGACACAAAGGGCAGTAAAACAATGTCATTAGTCTACTGACAGATTGTTTATAACATTCAAGTATCTCCTCATGTGTTATTTGTAATGGTAGCTAATTTGCAAGGCCATCTGGTCAATAGCTATTCGAAAGAAAAATACAAGGTACAGGGAAAATTCATAAATTTAAAACACAGAGACATAAACTGCAACATAGATAATAGAGAAAATAACAAAGATCAAGACTCTTAAGTCACTGATCATTGGGCAACTGACGGAGCCACTCAAGGGTAACTTTGAAGAGATTCAGCTAGAATTTTTATATGTTAAGAAGGGAAGCAAGATATCCTGATCACTACAATCAAACCTATCTTCTTACAAATGTCTATTTCTCTCTACTTTCTTTGTGACCTTATTCCCATCTCTGTGTCTGTTTATGTGGGTGATATCCTGAACTTCAAGATGGACTAGTCCATGAGTATGAGGAGAGCAGAATCTGGAGAGATCCAGCAGAGAAGATTAATGCTGGACAAACAGCATTACTGTTTGAGGGGATCCACAGGTGTGAGTAAATACTGAAAACAGACCATAGAAAAACTAAGAATCATATCTCCCAAAGAAATTATATCCTAATTTGCAACCTAAGTGATTAAATATAGTTAGAACAAAATATCCCTCTCTCTTGTAGATTGTTATCCTTCAAGACACTTGATAGCTCAGTTTTTTGAATTACAGTTCAGCTGTAACAAGATTAGGCAGCTGAGAAGCCAATGGTGTGCTGAAACTTCACTGAAATTGCAATAAAGGCAATCTCCTGCGTGTCTCTTTTTGACAACTTAGTTCAAGTAGTATGTACAAAACCTGCTTTAATGACTAAGTATCAACACAAAAGTCACTAATACTTTCTTTAAGCTTATCATCTTATCACAGGAAGCCAGTGTGGCAGTGTTAGAACAGATAAAATTTTGATGTGAGCTCTGTGTAATTGTCTTTAACAGCCTTAAGATGTCAAAAGTAGAAAATGACTTTTGCCATGAAGAAAATGGACTGCAACGTGGACATGCAAGTAGCTGCCTTGAGAGGCTGCTTTTCTTTGGCTATGCAGACGCCAGTAAGAGTATCCCTGGCAGAATTGCAAAGATTTCCTTTTGCCACTGATAATTGGACCCTAAGTAGCAAAAATGTATCTTTCCTGGCATTACCCTTGAAGCAGATGAGTAGCTAAACCATGAAGAATGGTTAGTTTTCTGGTCCTGCTGAATGAAGACAGCAAAGTACAAATCACAGCAGTGCAATCTTGTTCAACTGCCATGTACCCTGCCATACAAAAGGAAATATTGGGATGCATCCTCATGTTTAACTGTACATCCAAAGCTGGCTGGAGAGTGCTCAGCAAAGTTAACCCTTTCTTTTCTATCTAGATCACTTTTACATTTTTCAGAATATTTTGCTTTCTCCGGGTCTTCTGTTAGACTGGAAATGGGTTGAGACAAAACTTGTAAGGAAAGCAAGGCTATTGTCTCACCTACACATAAGGACTGACCCAGAGGCATATGCAGGTTGTATCAGGTGATGACAAGCATGTGGCTGTACAGCCTCTCTCCTTTCTTAGTGTAGAGAGTGACTAGATCTTGCTTTGCTCTACTTATGCAGAACAGCAAAGAGGCATACCACTCTTACTTACTGTTGTTGAAGGCCTGAGAAAGACCTATGCACAGGCATGCAGTGGCAGGCAGGGGAAGAAAAATGGTTTAGGAGACTAAGCTGAAAGTGCTAAAAGAAATTCTGCCAAGATTGATTTTAAAAGAAAAGTGAGCTTTGATTAACCACGTTTTTTTCATGGTGAGAAAGAGATGTTGGTCACGATTTAATACATCATGAAAAATGTGACCTGATCACAAAATTACAGAATGATTAAGGTTGGAAGAGACCTCTGAGTTCATCTGGTCCAACGCCTGCTCTGTCAAGGACACCCAGAGCAAGGTGATAGTGTCCAGGGAACTTTTGAAGATCTCCAAGGAGAAGACTCCATAGCCTCTTTGGGCAACCTATGCCAGTGCTCTATCACCTGCAGAGCACAAAAAATTCTTCCTAATGTCCAGAAGGATCCTTGTGTGTTCCAAATTCTGTCCATAGCCTCTTTTCTTGGTACTGGGCACCACTGGAAAGAACCCACATCCATCCATCTGCTTTGTCTTCCTCTCAACCTTTTCTCATAGGAGAGCTTCTCCAGTGCTTTCATCATCTTGGTGATCCTACATTGGACTCCCTCCAGTACGTCTATGTTTTTCCTGTGTCAGAATCAGACACAGTGTTCCTGATGTGACTTCACCAATAGTAAAAGGGAAAGATCCCCTCTCTTGACCTATTGGTGATACTGCCCAGTGCAGTCAAGAATACGCCATTTTCTTAGTAGCAAGGGCTCATTGCTCGCTCATGTTCAACTTGGTATTCACCAGAACTCCCAGGTGCTTTTCTGTAAAATTGTTTTCCCACTTGGTATAACCATCATGGCTGGTGCTGGAGTTGGTTGTTCCCAGGGTCAAGAGTTCTTGTTGAACTCTACAAGATTCCTGTCAGCCAACCTGTCCAGTCTAGCAGAGTCTTGCTGGTTGGCCAATGGATGAGTCATAGTTCCCCCCAGTGTCATGTTCTGTGCAAATTTACTGAGGATGCACTCTACCCCATTGTCCAGATTGGATGACCGTCTCACAAATGAGAGAAAAAGATTGAGACAATGCAACTGCTCCTCCCACGTGGCACTGAGATTTTATTATGCAGT
The DNA here is from genome assembly GCF_019232065.1 of Centrocercus urophasianus. Taxonomy (NCBI): domain Eukaryota; kingdom Metazoa; phylum Chordata; class Aves; order Galliformes; family Phasianidae; genus Centrocercus; species Centrocercus urophasianus. The sequence continues at coordinate 82,560 of NW_024884141.1, read as the reverse complement.
GATATTTTTGGTTTTCAGTCAATGATTTTAAAAAAAAATTATCAATTTTCTCTTAGCCATATAAACACTGGAGAAGAGAAAAACTTGCTTCTGATCTGTTCAATTTTTTATCCATTTTAATGGACAATATTCATAAATTATAGAACTAATAGGAACACTTTTCCTTTGAAGAGAAATTGAGAAAGTTCAAGTGGATTGGACTATAGAGCAGAAGGTTTAGGCTCCAGGGAGATCTCATTTCTAGCTTCCATTACCTAAAAGTAACCCACAAAAGAGATAGCAAGAGATTCTATACCAGGATGTGAAGTGACAGAACAAGGGATAATGGTTTTAAACAAAAAAAGGGTAGATTTAGGTTAGATATTAGAAGCAAATTCTTCACTGTAAAGATGGTGAGGTACTGGAACAGGTTGCCCAGAGAAAGTGTGCATGCGTCATTCCTGGAAGAGTTCAAGACCAGGTTGGATTGGGCTTTGGGCAACCTGACCTAGTGGAAGATGTCCCGGCCCATGGCAGAGGTTTGGAACTAAATGGTCTTTAAGGGCCAGTCCAAATCATCCAATGATTCTAATACATGTCTGTGGAAACTGAATCCTGAAAGAGTGTCTTGGAGCAGGATCTCTGCTACCATAAGGTAGTCTGGGTGTTTACATGTGGACCAGCCACTCTGGGCTCTGATGTACTGAAGGAAATAGGTTTGTTTGTAGTTATTTTTCTTTGGCTACCTTAGGAAGAGAGTTTCCTGTAAGCACTTATTAATATTAAATGATGTTTTGTTAGTTAAAAGCAGTCTAGATATGTAGTCTAGCTCAGCCACAGGTGATTACATTGGAGACATCTTGAATTACACAAAAAGAACTTAAATATTTTTTCCCCTAGACTTCAAAACACTTTTGCATTTTCTGAGAACATATTCTACCTTTCAAATGTGCTTTGCTTCTGGTTTTCTTCCTTTGCTTAAATGTATCTTTTGAGCAAGTATTAGTGTTCAAAATAGTATTTGTTATAACATAAAGGTTTCATCAGCTTTCCAGCAACTGCTCGATTTGATCTTCCACAGTCTTCCAGTTACAAATGACCTATTAGCACAAAGCTGCTGCTCAGCTTTTTGAGCAAGAGAGATGCTGGGTATCTTGCTAACAGCTGTCATGAGCACTGATGGCACAGAAGCTGGTCTGCAAACCATGTAGCAGAAAATGAATCTGCTGGATACCTCCAGGAGCAGCCAATAAATTCAATGGGTTTCAATCAGGAGAAGAAAAAAAAAAGAAAGTTGAGAGAATTTAGGTTTTGTGCAGAGAAAGGAAAATCAACTAAATCAGTACTAACTAAAAATATCATTGCTTTATTCCAACCAAAGTAAATAATACTTCTGCAGACATCAGTGTAATCCTGCTGCTTTTTCCCCATAGTCTCACTCATGTGAAATAGCTACAGAGTGACACTACTATGACAAGTGAGGCTGCTGTGACAGCTGTTTAAAACTCCTTTGATCAAAATCATGGATGCTGAAGTATTCCATGTGTGGTAAGAAAATAAAATGAAATAAATATTTCACAGATTCAAGGGAAAAACAATCAAAAATTGAAGAGCATAGAAATATGATACAAGCAAGCTATATATGGGATATAGAAGAGATTGCATGCAGCTGCATATCTCAAGAGAAGCAGCCTCACCAAAATGTCTGAGAGTTTTGAGGATTGTTTGGAAAATGATTAACAATTTCTATCGTGTTTTCCCATTTTCCTTTTATTTCCTCTTCTGAATAAAACACTGACATTTTTAGCCACCTTAATTGCCATTTCCAGGTGAAGAAGAATCACTTAGTGTCTAATTAAAGAGCTTCATTTAATGCTCTCGGGTTTCTTAGTATGATTCAAATCAGCATTTGTTTGATACCCCAGCATTTGTTTGGCCCCTGTGGATACCAGTGAAGGCTTGGCCAAGGAGTTATGCAGATATGTTTATATATTACTTTGTATGGTGACTTTAGTCACCATGCAGTCTCATCTCCATATGGTGGCTGGACTGACTGTACAGGCTATGAATTATTACTGCAGTTAAGCCTGAAGCAGGTTTCTCATTTAGAAAGCAGACTAACAGGAGTTTTTCCTGCATTGACCTAGGTCAAACTTATCTCAGCTGGAAGTTGTTTCTTTGCATGACTTAAACTCATTTGCAAGCTTTAGAGTACTGCTAGCACTAATATTGTCTTCTTCCTAGCAGGGAATGAAACTAGTACAAAACTAGATTTGGCTGACAACCATAATTTCTGGTTACCTGGAATTTTTAGTTTAATTAAACTTTTAAAGCTATTTAGTTTCAGTCTGAGTCAACTGATTTTTATTTCTTGTAGGACATTGCTGGTGAACTTAAAGCTCTCAGACTGCTTCCTGGAGTTACCATTCTTTTCAGCCTACAGCATGTACACAGTCCCAGAACACAACCTGCCATGAATTCAAGCCTCTTTTTTGTCAGGTTTTAACTACAGAAGTAAAATAAGGACAGCTAAGGCATGGACTTAAAGAGTTCTTTGTCACTGTCTATGCCATTCCATTTCTTGCAGAGTTCCTGCTGTGGTTTTGGCTCATGCCATCTAATGCTCTCCTTGACAGTGCCTGGAATATTAGGCAGAGTGGGTGAGACCATGCTGTTCTGGACTGGAAGAGGACTTGGCTGTGTAGGTGTCTGTGCCATGGCACTTAGCCTTGAAGGCAGAGAATGATCTGTGCTCTTACTGGTAATAACATCTACGTCTTGCCTTAAATTTTCTGAGAGTTAAAAAATACTTAAATAACCAAAAAAGCCTTTTAATGAGGCTTTGTTTCATTGGATTCTCTACTTGGACAATAATTAAGTATAGTTATAAGACTTCTTTAAAGTCACCATGCTTCTGCAGTGACTTTCATACTGCAGGCTCTATACAACATTACAGTGGGCAGGAGTGAAATGAAGCATGCTCTCTGCTGCTGTGCACCAGTTAATAATCTGAATGCAGCAATACTGTATAATTGGTAAAGAGATGATCCACAGGGAACATAGGTCATAAAGCTTCCTACTGCTGTGTTTTTGCTCTTTAGCTCATGGTTGTCAGTTGAGTGATGTAAGAGGCTTTACACAGGAGTTTTAGGGAATGAAGTGGACAAGAAATTTGTATCTGGCTGAAATTACAAACAAATATGGTTAGGAAAGGTATGATTTTTCGAGCAGGAGGAATTCACTCTGAGACATTCCTTCTGGAAGAACTACAGGATGCTTAAAGAGCAAATGGTCAGGGCCTCAGTGAACTTGCCCAACAACTGGCACATTCAGAAGCAAAGCACTCCCTCTCACCAACAGCAGTGCACCAGTTCAGAGTCAGAAGAAAGAACACCATCCACTGAATCTCTGAATTCTGAGCAATGAACCAGGCAAATCAGACTTGACCTTAGGGCCAGAAGCCAACAGGGACAGTGGCATAGCAGTTAGTGGCTACAAATTACTCCTAGCCCTATGACCAGGAGCCCACAGAAGCCACATTAGTTAATGAAGATAGTATTTAACAACATTAACTGAAGTAATATATATGCAACTGACCTGGCAAACTGTTGGATACTTGCATTTTTACCTCAGAAAAATGAGGATGAATTGCTGCGTGCTGAACTAAGTGGATAGGCTGAAAGTACTTCATACTAGTAGATCAGATGGACAACTTTATCTTAGAGAAAATTTGAATAAATGGTTTAAACTTTTAGGGAGGATGGTGAAAGAGTTTTTATTGTTTTCCATTTGTGTTTGTCAAAGTAATACCAGCCTCACACTATTTGACATGAGAGCTGGAAATGCCACAGAAGATAGTAATTCAGCTATATCTTGCTACATAATGAATTGACCATCACATTAGTTTTGTTACAGCACAAATCAGCCATTGCTTATCTGGATTTCAGCAGCAGTGACACTCTTAGAAGCACCTTTGTTGTTGTGCACTGTTCTAGTACATTATAGCAGAAAGAAATTGCCTTTAGGGTAGAAATTCAGTGGAGGTCCCAGATAATGAAGAACTGAGACATTTGAAATCATTTTCACTTGGTGTTCATAAGAATCTTAATTATTTCTGACTTCTCACATTTTGGTCAAGATTAGTAGTCATGGTCTGGTTTTCCTTGTTTACTTGAAATGAGTATCTGCTTTCTTGCTTTTAGTGTGGGTCCAAAGAAGGGCCATGGAGATGCTCAGAGGGCTGAAGCACCTCTCCTGTGAAGAAAGGTTGAGGGAGTTGGGCTTGTTCAACCTGGAGATGAGAAGGCTCTGGGGAGACCTCACTGTGGCCTTCCAGTACTTGAAGGGTGTTTATAAACAAGAGGGAGTTTTTGCAAGGTCTGATAGTGACAGGACAAGGAGGAATTGTTTTAAACTAAAGTAGGGAAAATTTAGATTAGATGTTAGGAAGAAATATTTTTCTCAGAGGCTGGTGAGGCATTGGCACGGTCTGCCCAGTGAAGTTGTGGAAACTCCTGGCATGCAAGGCTGGTTAAATGGGGCCCTGGGCAGCCTAATCTAGTGGGTGGTGTTGCTGCCCATGGCAGGGGGATCGGAACTCTATTGGCTTTACGGTTACTTCCAATCCAAGACATTCCATGATTCTATGATTCCTGTTGGATTAAAAGAAACAGAAACGGCGAACGTGGTGTACTGTGCTTGTGTTGCCATCTTCCTTGCGTTAGGGTGTAATATCTTCCATTGACAGATCATTTGTGCTCTGTGCTCTTATCAGAGTGAAAGCCTTGTGAGAGCCCCCTCAACAATGGTTTCATCAGGCGAACATTTGAGAGCAGTGTCCTGGGCAAAGTGCCTTGGGAATAGTGTTTGCTGTCAATATAGGACACTATTTTGTTGTTTGTTCTGCTGTTGCTTCATTGCCTACACACAATACACACACATTTGCATTCATACTGCTAGCACACCATGCTTATTATTCCTGTAACAAATCTCTACAAACCTATTTCTGATCTTTGCGTTGACTGGCTGGAAATGGGTGTAGCTGACAAAAGAATGAGCCCACATCAATACCTTCTAAGGATTTCACTGTGTGGAGTCCTTGTCAGATTTAGAACAAAGAAACATTTTTAGCCCTCAGGCAATGAAACCACATTGTTATCTGTGCTGCTTGGCTCTTTTAACTGTATGTGTCCAGCTTGGAAATTCTGCAGAACACACCAAGACTAGCTATGACAAGCAGCTGAATTTCTAATTATCCCATCCTGTTCCTTCTTACTACATCTATAGCTATCTAGGTTGTAGCAGGCTCTTTTAATCTTTTCCAGCAAATCAATCCTTCCTGCCCTCTAATTATATTAACTGTTATTCAGTGAGTTCCCTCCATTATTGGCAATAGCCTTCTGATAAATTGCCTACAGATGCATTCAGTATTCCAGGTACAGCTGCCACACTGGCATCCTGAAAGACATTTAATGCATTTACCTTCAGGTGCTGCTGCACATGACATCTAAGATTGCTATGTTTGCTTGTCTGATTTATTACCATATACCTTTTATCATCAAACTCCAGTAAATATCTTTTCTTACTGGGACTTTCCAGGTTTCTCCACCCAATTCAATATCTGAGAGATGTATTATTTCTGAATCTCACACTGAACCTTTCTGAATCATGAGTTTATCTTCATGACCTTTACTGCTCCACTCCCCTCTTATTTATTATCTGCCTTTGAGATTTCACAAGTCCTTTACTGCATATTGTGATATGTACAAGCGGCACAAGTTCAACCAAAATTTGGGACCCTTTCACATTACTGTTTCGCCATTGAGTAAGAAGCAAAGATCTTGTTCTGAAGAATTTCTAATCCACATCAATGCAATTAACTAAAGTTAGGAGAGTATGTATTAGGATGTGCATTTTACAGAGGGGAAACTAAGGGGCAGAAGGTATCATCCCTTCCAGCTCTCAGGTTTCTATGATTCTGTTACTCCATGTTTCTATCATCATTCTGAAATCCAATTTAAAGTTTTTACCAAGGCACTTAGAAAGCAAAGTGATAAAATCACAGATAAATCCTCATGCCTCCTCTGAGTAGCATAGATTTTCGAAGGAAAGCACAGGGTACTTCTTGGAAAAACACCAGAAAAATAATAACCAATCTATGTTTACATGGCTGTAATGCTTGGGTCTGAAACAGTGTTTTAAATAGCAGATGTAATAAAAAGCCTTCTTATTTTATTAAGAGTAGAGATCTCTTATAATATTTCCCTGCATGTGATGTAAGAACTGTTACTTACATGTCTGCAGGATGAAATCGTGTGGTTTCCCCAAGGGCACTCAGTGATTGACAGGGGAATCAAGCACTTCCTCAGGTCCGACTTGGTACTTTCAACTTTCTTTGCTAGCACATCATTCTGTTCTTGTCATTTATTCTCTTGCAGTGTGAAAGCAAATCTTGCAGCACAAGACTTTGCACCACCAAAGTCCCAGCTGCTTTTTTTTTTGAAACAGAAATTGAGTGCAGTTGAAGTAGTGTAGAAACCTTGTGTTATTCCTACTATGACAGAGGAAATTACAGCTTGGATTACTTTTACTAGGAAATGTTATCTTGCAAAAGAAGAGAGTGAGAGGAAGAGATAATAGGATTAAAACTAAGTGGCTGAACTAGATTTATGTTTGTTCTACTCTCATTTCTTTCCCACCCAAGCAAATGCCACCATCTTTATCACTAATGAAGTTGCTTATTTTGGTAAAGTGCTGAAGTCAGAGTTACAGCTTTGAAGACAAAGATTGTTTGAAGAAAAACAGTATTTTCTTTTGTTTGCAATGGATTAATGTTGGTAAGTTCCCTGAGAAATGTATAAGACCAGAGAGGAATATTGGTCCGAATACTGCAATACACCTCCTCTTCCTAGGACCTAACAAGGGATGTCTCAGTGTCAATTCAGATGTAATGTGCAGAATAACAAAAAAATACACACATCCCTCATTCCCATTTTCAAGGATTTTACTCTGAACTGTGATTTGAAACTGTAAAGATTTTTGTCAACAGTAATGGTGCTAATGCAATAGATGTAACTGGTTGGAAGCTTCAATTATTGATATATTAAATATGGATTAAAATTACTGGCAGTAAGGAAAACATGATTTTGTTGTTGTTTATATTTACATGGTATTGTGGCAGTAAATATTTCTGGGGCCAGGATGGTTTTAGAAGACATGAAGAACTAATGCAGAATATCAAGGATGTCCTTAGAAAACTTCTGTGGGCTTTTTTGAAGTCTGCTTGAGATAGAGTATTTGTATGGTTGTTAAAGAAGAATGATTAAATTTAAAAGAATAAATGTTTCACCAAGAGGATGAAGTATTAAAAATGTTTCACTGGAGACACACGCACATGCACACAGGTTTTAAATAAATATGAAAATTGCATGGCATCGATTGTAAAAGAATATATTCTTTGAAGCTCTCCCCAGGGTGTCCTTTTCAACATGTTTTCTACTTTGTACTGCCAGGCTGAGGATACTGTGAATATGAAAGACATACAAACTACTTTTGCTTTTAAGACTACTTTGATTGCAGTAAAAAGAAAGCCAACTCTGCTTTATTTTCTTTTCTGTAGCACTTTTAGCATGATAGATTGGGAAACAACCTAACAAAAGTAGCAGGGGTCAATCATTTATTATCTGTCCACAGTCTCTTCCGATGGCCAACAGTCCAGATAAACCATCATAACTTCTGGGTCGGATTCTTCCCACTAGCACAGTACTGACAAAATAAAGATTTTGTCCCAACTAGAGCTTCTTCTTTCCTTCTTATGGTGTTTTTCTCAAAACCATGGAGGGAAAGATATCTATTAAGACAAAAATCAAAACCCTCCTGGAGTTAGGCTCATCTGACTTCATCTCTTACAATGTTGAAAAATCTTGTCTTTAGCTGGCGCCTCACCAGCTAGCTATCGTCTCACCTCCTGCTGGCTGCTGAGTTGTTTATAAAAACACATTTCTCTCTGTGTATGATACAGATGCTTCGGAGGGGAGAGGAATATATTAAACATGCAGAAGAGAGAGGCTGCCTTTTCAAGTTTCATGGGTCTCGGTGGGAAATCAAGGGAAGTTAGTGACAAGAAAAATAATTCAAACTCTTTAATGCTCTTTTGAAGTGATGCCTTCAAAGCCCCCTTTTTGCATTTTACTGCGCAATCCTGAAGTTTAGAGATGCAAATTCAGGCCTGATATTGTATCACTCAGGAAATTGCACAAGTTAAATCTACTGTGAATGAACAGACAGGCTAATAATCATCTCACCTGCATATGTCTGTGTGAGCTGTTTAATTTCTCTTGTTGGTGGGAGATGAAGAGGGTAGTTCATCCTGCTTAAAGCTGGGAGTCAAGGAGAGGTGGGTAGAGTCACACGTCAGTGCCTTCTCTGTCCTTTAAATACAGGTTGTTCACTTGGAGTAGACAGGTAACTTTTAGGTGCCTGAGAACTGGTTAGATGTAGTCTACAAGCTGTGGTTTACCAGCATCATGCAGCTAATGCTTGAATCTTTCACTGTGGGAGAGATGAAATTACATCTAAATCTCCTATCCCATCCTCTTAAAGCTACCCATGGAAAAGGAATAGAAAAGTATAGTTTATGAGCACGTCTACACCAAGAGTGTGGGGACTGGAGGAGAGTTCATTTCATATGGGATATATTCAGCTACTTAAATCCTTAAGTGACCTGTAAGTTATACTGGACTCCCATTTTATAACAAGAATTATTCATTAGAGAGAAGAAAATTTTGATATCAAAGTTTTGCAGTCAAGATTTAATTCAAATAAGAATTTGGGATGTGAATTTTAAGATATTCAATGGCCACTGAACAGCAGCCAGTTTCTTTGCCTTCTGTCTTTATGTGGATCTGTCTTTAATTTTCATTTCTGAATGAGAAGAAGGAAAACCAGAAGAACAGGATTAACTCCATTCCCTTTCTCATGAAGTCAGGTAGCACTTACATAGCAGTGGGAATGGATGAAGGCCAAGGCAAGTCACCTTTGAAAATCTCAGTTCGATCTTTTCAATGCAGCTCTTCGAGACACTGAAATAAAAGAATTAAATATGGAAGCCATATTTTAAGTAATCTTAATGCATGAGACCAAGAAAGGTTTTTTGTTTTGTTTTGTTTTCCTGAAAAGAAGTGCTGTACCTAGGTGAATAAGAAGTTGCGTTGGGGTCACTGCAAGCAGCAGCATGACCACTTGAGAAAGTAAGTAAACGTAGAATCAAGCTCTATTTTTCTTGTTGCTACTTCATCTATTCTGTCAACTTTTGGACTTCTTTCCTGCCGTGCAGAAAATCTAGGCTAGTCTGCAACAGGTTTTCTGGGGTTCATGAAGTATCATGGCACAGCAGTGTTTGTATTGCAAGTGAGGTAATGACGCAATGCCTTTCCAAAGTGTGGTATTTTCACAGGCAAGCTGGGTACTAATGAGATCCCTATGGACAGCTGGGTGATTTCAATATTTTAATTCCAGTCCATCTCTTTTATAGAAGCAACTTGTTTACCATTTTACTGCTGTGACAGCACTAAGGACTGCAATACTTGAGGCTAGGAGGAAAGGACTGCTTTTGTCTAAGCAACAGTTTTGGATGGACCCAATTTGATTCCTTCCTGTGAAGGAAGTTCTGTGACTCTGTTCCTCAAAGATGTGATACTGACTGCAAGAAGTAACCAGTCTGTCTAAAACACATGGGCTGACCAGTCAAATTGGGAAAAAACAGCAAAATCTGCTAGTTCTTTTATCTACCATGGAAAGCAAATGTATCTCCTTAAGCAGAGAAATTGACCCTTGGTTTTCTGCTCTATTCAGGCTATTGTCATGTCCTCTAACAGAAAGATAGCTACTGGCTGTTGTCTGCATGCATTTTACAGACACTGGGGCTTAAGCATTCTAGAAAGAATAAGTTTTTATTAATAGAAACATTTGCTTCTTGTTAATATGTTTCAGCCAGCAGCACAACAGCACTGATTCCACATGTTCAGGCATCTATAGCTTTCTGCTAATGATAAGTGTCACAGAACTGTCTGTGCACATGTGGCAGGGAAACTGGAATGCCACGTGATCCCATCTCCTTTAGAAGAGCACATTTTTATTCAGAACAGTAAAATATCATAAAATCACACTTACAGAACGATGCGTTTGTTCCTTCTTGGGGATGAAACCTCCCAGTCAAAGCTCTCTGATTTCCCTTTGTATATTTCTTATATTGTAGGATTGAAGTATTTGATTTAGTTATGAGGAAGGAAAAAAATATGCTGGTTGCAGAGGGATTTTTATACTGTGGTATGTCCATAAATGTACACAGATTGACAATGGGGCAGTGGCATAGAATGATAAAAAGCAGCATTAATGACCTCAAATCTTACAAAGCTCTATACATAACTGTTTCTTTAGGGAGCCATAACAACAACCCTCTATATTTTACTGTACACAGAATATGCCAGAAAGGAGTAAAGTATCACTAAGGAGACTGAAAAATAATAAACAAGTCACCTCAGCTGAGCAAAAGGTTGTATTTTCAGCAGTCGCTCACGTCAGTCCAAATAGAAATCTAGCACAGAGTTGTCCAAGAGGTGTCAATTTGGTCTGGATCACTGACTTTTCTCCCATCAAAAAACCATTGACTTGAAATTCTTAGCTGCAATGAAACCTTTGAAAGGTAGACTGGAAAAGTGAACTTTTTCTTGATTCATTCTGCAGAACTTAAAAATACCCAACACAATGACATTACTTTAATATCCAGGTAGCATGCCTCAACAGCAAAATGGTCAAGGTGATGGGGCATGTGCCAATGTGGAGGGTGGTAATTCTCTTGAAGGAGAAGCTGGGAAGTTGAAGGTCAGAGCTCTTTATGTTGGTGTGGTCATTTTGTTAACAGTTTTATTTCACTTTACAGCAGTTAACATGATGAAAATTGTGTGAAGCTGTCATACAAATAGAAAACGCTCCAGGAGATTGCAAAAATGAAGGCTTTGGATGGGTTGGGATTTTCTTACTGCATGAAATCTGGCTGCTATTGATTTGAATGCAAAGTTTGTTTGCCCACTCCTACTGTTAGGTGGTTTATGTTGAAAATAAGCAATTTTTCTTATTTCTGACAAAAACGGATATTTGAAGTGGAAAGCAATGCAGGGGCCCTATCACTGCAGTGGGATATAATGAGACTAGGGGCTGCTCTGGGATTTGCACTGCACGATCCATGCTTCCCCCAGCATACATGTATTCTAAAAGAATACTTCTGCCCATTTGGACTGCACAAAGCTATGAAGTGCAGTTGTTACTTTCCAAAACATTTTCTTTCCATTTTAAAGATTTGGAGGATTTTTCTCTTTTGAGCTAACCGTTAATATAATGCCTACTCATTTAGCTTTCAAAGGACACCTGCCTACTATCACTGAAGAAGAATATATACTCTGTCCCCTAGTTTTAGCTATCTTAAAGAGAGCTATCCAGCCTAAAACAGTTTTCCTGATTCCCTATGTAGTTTCCTAGGAAAGATAACCTCCTCCAGATGATTCAGATAATTTATTTAAGAACCTATTTCAAAGAAAATGAGTCAGAATTTTAACTTTTTCAGGGTTCTTCTACTGTGAAGACTCCATGTGAATCTAATGACTAAAATTTATTTTGTCTAAGGAGATTATGCAGTACTATCTTCAGTAAAAGAATTGATAGATAAAGAAACATGAAAGCGTACAAAGCTAATAATAAAAGAGTAGCGGTGGGAAGATGTGTGTATGCAGACATAGATCAAAGCAGGTACTTGAAATTTAGCAGGTTATAGAAAATAAATACATAACTGAATTCAGAAGAGACAATGAAAGAGAAAAATAAGAACATCTCAACTTTGTTATGTGATCTGTGTTGTGTGCTGTATGTTGTAGTCATAAGCATAACAATGATATTGTCTGATGATATTAGAAATTACAAAATCGTCAGTGTAGGGCTATGGAAAAACTATATTTGTTAGATTGTAATGTTATAAACATTAATGTCATTAACATAAACCTGTAAGGGTATGCCATAAGTGACAGGTTTGGGTTTTTTTTCCAGAGAACATCCAGTCTAAAATATAAACCATAAAATACAAACCAGAGCTGAGATAAAAATGCACCACTAAAAAATGAAAAAAAAAAAAAATTATAAACAGATTGTGCAAATTCATAGAAGCAGTTTCACACATTTCTAGTGTCACTGAATTAACAACTGTTAAGTTTGAATGTAAGCACTGAGATAACTATAAAGGTTTTACATGGAGACAAAGAGTAAAATAAAGGGACTGAGACCTTTGGAGACTAGAAGTAGAAGGTTGCTTCTGCTAAGCAACAGATTCAGTAGGTGTGTTAGAAGGAATTATGAGAGGAACTAAACGCAACATAGTTATGCTGTAAAGGAACAGAAGGGATTTTCCTCCAGGGAATTATAGATAGCTGAGAAGAGTGGTTAATGGTCCTGAAAGAGCAACAAAACCAAAAGAAAAGATGTTACAAAAACCAAGGGGGACAGTTTTGAAAAAAGTTTCAGTGGAAAATGCAGACGACCCAATCATCAAGATATTTCACATGGAGAAGCTGCAAACTCTGATCATAAATTTAGATGGATCTACAATAGGATATGTCTGTTTAACCTCCCAGATTTGATGGAAAATGTAGATTCTGAATCTGCTCCCACAACAGGTACCAGCAGTTTCCCAATGTGCTGGTGAGATTTTGGTCAGATCTGTAACATGGAAGATCACTGCAGGGTCACAAGCAGGAGGTTAGGGGCCTCGTACCCTCTTATGACAGGCTGTGAGTCTTGGCTGTTCAGGAAATGCAGAAGGATCACAAACATTCTGCAGGGTGGCAGTGAACTTGGCCTCTCCAACAGCTGCTTGTATAGGTGGAAGTGGGCATTAAAGGTCAAATAATAGGGCTGGGCAGTCACCAGCCACATGAAGTTTAACAAGAGCAAGTGCTGGATTCTGCTTCGGGGTCAGGGCAACCCTGGCTATATTACAGACAGAAAGATGAGAGGCTGGAGAGCAGCTTTGCAGAAAGGGAACCTGGGGGTTGTGATTTGTAGCAAGATAAATGTGAGTCAGCAATGTGCCCTGGCAGGCAAAAGGGCCAAATGTGCCCTGAGCTGCCCAGCACAGTGGGCACAGCCCCGAGCTCCAGGAGTGTTTGGACACTACTCTCAGTCATTGGGTTTGGGCTTGGATGGTTCTGTGTGGAGCCCAAGGTTGGACTCTATGATACTGTGATTCCCTTCCAACTTGGGATAGTCTATGATTCTAGGATTCTGTGATCTCAGTAAGTGCTAAGGACTAAGTAAGTGATCTGGGTTATAAATATGATGGGATGACTTTCTATTTGCTTGGTAACTACCAAACATCACAGCATCACAGAATCACAGAATGGCCAGGGTTGGAAGGGACCTCAAGGATCATGAATCTCCAACCCCCCTGCCGCACTCAGGGCCACCAACCTCCACATTTAATACCAGACCAGGCTGCCCAGGGCCCCATCCAACCTGGCCTTGAACACCTCCAGGGACGGGGCATCCACAGCCTCTCGGACAGTCTGTTCCAGCACCTCACCACTCTCTCTGTAAAGAATTTCCCCCTGACATTCAACATAAATCTTCCCTCTCTCAACATAAAACCATTTCCCCTTGTCCTGCTGTTATTTACCCTTTCTCCCCTCCTGTTTGTAGGCTCCTTTTAAGTACTGAAAGGCTGCAATGAGGTCACCCCGCAGCCTTCTTTTCTCCAGGCTGCACAAGCCCAGCTTCCTCAGCCTGTCTTCATAGAGGAGGTGCTCCAGCCCTCTGATCATCTTTGTGGCCTTCCTCTGGACATCTACACATATGGTAAAATGCATGGAATAGCAGCATAGGTGCAATTATAGAGTAAAATATGATGACATATGTTATTTCTCAATGTCTAAACCATAGTTGAAGGTTACATAGCAATTACTTTCTTTCTCATTAAGAATAATTAGTAATTACCGAGTACTGTAAGGGAAATGTGATTACTATGAAGCTACCTGGTTATTTCCCCAAGGGAACTCTATCTAGTTACAGAATATGTATGCCCCATTACTTAAAGCAGCACATAATATACCATTTTATTTATGCAGTAGAAGCAAAACAGTCCTGTTCAAAGTGTTTAATGAAACGTTTTGGCAGGAACAAAAACTTTGCTGTGGCTATACTACAGAATGATCACAACCTCCTATATATCAGCTGCTATCTATCTGCCATCTCTAATACCTTGCTTTTTAAAACAAAGTAACAAATGCATTAAAAAAATTAAAATATGCCAATTTTCCTCACCTTTTAGTGATGCCATACTCAGAGAAAAAAAGAAAGATCTGTAAGACACCTACTTCTTACTAGAAAATGCTGGAGTTGAGCGTGGAGAAAACACCCTGCAAGCTACCCACATCACCAGTGCAAAGGAGTACAGATCTATTTGTCTTACTTTGCCAGCAGCCCTCATAAAGACAACTAGGGGTTTAAGACTCAAGAGGAAAAAGATTTGGGATTCTGGTAGACAAAAAGCTTGACGTGAGCCAACAGTGTCCACCTGCAGTCTTCTAAATACTAGCTGGTTCCTACTTGCAGTTGTGGACTTCTGTACTGAGTAGATTGCAATTCTTTAAAATATTTACTTTTGCCCTCCTTGCAGTCAAAGATCTTCTTTTCTTGTTGTGTATCTGGAAGAGGTTCAAGTCTACAATTTCACATCAGTGTTGTTTCACTTTTCATCTTCTTCCCCCTTAAACCATAAATCTGTGCTAAAATAGACTCACCGTCCTCCAGAAATTCAAGGACGATGTGCTGGATTTTCTGTACTTACCATCCTACTGTGTAGTTCTTCATCAAATGCCTCTCTCTAATCAAACTAGATTACCTCCAGCATGTTATCCTTGTCTGCTCTCTGTTACATCCTTGAAAAAGTACAGGTGAGCTTGTCAGATGAAGATTTACTCTTTATTAAATTGTCCTGAGTGTTTTTGTCCACCTCTGATTTTTCTCATGTTTTGAGATCTCAGATATTTTCCTCTTTTTAAGGTGCAACGCTGTATTGATTGGATTTCTTTTTTTTTTTTTTCTGCTAGCTTAATGCTGTCAAGGCCGTGTTGGTCTCCCTTTAGAAAGTTACTCAGTTACACTGAGTTAAGAATTTCAACTTGCTATTTCCTTTCAGCACCAAATGAAGAGACATTCTGAACATGGGACCTTGTTTGGATTCAGCGATTCGGTACCACACAGATAAACAGTTTTAAGATCCTGTCTGAAAAAGCTGCACTTTAAACATTTGGATTCTTATTGTGCTTGATTCAAATGCTCACACGCATAAGTTTAAGACACAGATAGCTTTCCAGGTACAAGAGCCCTGCTCACATTAGGATCTGGTGTAATGCAGTAGCTCGGACTGCCTCCAGAAAAGTGGAATAAACTGCCCTTCCTTACCCTGGCTATGAAAAGCCTTCTCCAACATGCTGGAAAATGAGATACATTTTCTCATTTAAAACTATAAAAGACTGTATCTTGTATTCTTGGTCAGTCTTCCAAAATAACTCAGTGACTACTGAAGAAGAGTTTAGTATTAAAGGGAAATATTCTGTCTTATTATATAAAGCTTCAATTGCTCCAAGCATGAAAACATGCATTTTCCCTCTAGCTGGCAAGTAGTTTGTTTTTTCGTTTTTTTTTTTTTTTTTTTTTTTTTTTTAAATGAATGGAATTATGGGTTCTTAAGAACTATCCAAATGTTTTAAAAGCTTTGCTGACTCTCAGACAATGTAAACACAGTGTGCATCTTAACAGGGAATCCAAATCAGGGCTCAGCTTCTTGCCTTGTAAAATCAGACTGAGTGCATTTATAAACACAGTTTACTGAGCTGCTCTTCAGTGTAATGGCCTTATGCATTAATCTGCTGAAGCATTCATGTGTTTGCTTCATTTTGAGGTACAATTATTATCCAGGTTTCTTTACCTGCTTTAGTACATTGCTGAGAGGGAATGGTGATGTTTCCTTAAGTACCACACATTCAAAACCAGCGATACACTCTGAAGACAGAGAAAAATAGCTTTGCACACAGCACCCTAGAAAAATGAATTAAGAAGCTACAATAGACACAATATATTCAGAATTCTGAAAAATATGCACACTTATCTGGAATAAAAGGATATTCACCAGAGAGTAAAAACCTACAGATTTGAGGATTTAAGTCTTACCCAGTAGATGGCAACAATACACCAACACTTGAGCCTACCTACACTCAAAGGACAGCACAGTGAAGATTTTTGCAATGTTTTATTTATGAAAGAAAATTAACTTTGAATCTTCGTGTTTTGCCTCAGGCAGTGTAAGCAGTAAACATGATTTTCACACCAATAGATAACAAATAGTTTTCTTAACAAATTAGATGAACCCTGATGTCTGGTTTCAGATTACTATAGAACTTTGGGTGTATAATACATTCAACATCTTTTCCTTTTATACAGGATAAAATGAAAATGACTGGAGATGTACAGTGAAACATGAATTATCTTTTGGACAAAAGACATTTTGGCTTTTAAGACTCTTTTTTAATGCATGTATAAACCATTCAATTTTTTGGCTGCCTGGTGCTTCACAGAGGTGTTTTGCTTTCATATATCAGCTTCTTGGATATTATCTCAATATATATTTCAGACACTACTTAATTGCAGCTCAAAAGAAATACCCCTGTGAGCCATTGCCAATCTGTAGTGATGTATCTAAGCTCATTTTATAATAGGAAAATGAGGCATTGAAAGAAGACTGCCTTAGTATAACAATGCCAGAGTGAGGAGCATAGCCCAGGATAACTGACTTCTGCTGTCATGCTTTGTCCATTAGAGATCTTACTCTCCCCTATCCATGCATCCATGCCTATCCTTACACATCTGACATCACTTCAATACAGCAAATATAGTTGCACTTCTCTTGATAGGTCTGAAGTTTCCTGTAGTCTGTTTTGTATGGAAATGCCAAGAGAATCCTGATGAAGAAGATGCTTTAGAATAATAGAATCATAGAACCATTAAGGCTGGAAAAGACCTCTTAGATCTTTAACTCCAGCCATCAGCCCCTCACCACCATGCCCACTAACCACATTCCTCAGTGCCACATCTTCACATTTCAGTCATTAGAAACAGTCTGTTTCTAATAAGCAGAGACTAATACTGCCATTGTCAATTTCCAAACTGCCTTAAGATAATTTGTGCAACAATTTTGCACAATGACTGAGAGTGAAAGCTTACAGTCTTCTACACTTTAAGCACAGGAAATTTGTCTGTTTCTCTGTCAGTAAATTCATCTTTTATGCCTCGATTTTATGTGGTAGAGTGTAAAAGGTAAGAAGAAGGAATATAAAAAAGCAAATTAAAACGTATCTTGTAGTCAGACATATGAACAATCATTTTGGGTAAATATGTTAGCTGTGGCAACCTGCTAAGAGAAAGAGAAAAATATAGAGGTGGTGGAGACAGCTGGACCATAGTCCATCCCAGACCAGATATATTGCTCTTGATAGCCATAAGAAAAGCAGTCAAAAAGTCTGACTTTTATACCAGGCTCATTTGGAGACTGTATTTCAGTTTGGAAAAGATAACTCCTTTGTCACCGAAGGACAATGACATGTTACTTCTCAAGACTTTTGTTAATTCTGATGTCTTAATTTTCTTCCACTCAAATGCTCCAGGCTCTACTCTTTGGTTCCTAAGTCTATTTCATGTGGCCTGGGAACAGTTTACAGCAGTGACTGTGCCTGCCATGTGGTCCCTCAAGCGCTCTGAGTTTCAGAGTGGGTCTCCTCCTCTGTATATGAGGCAGCACTTACCCAAGTCCATTTTCTTGCTTCACTCTAACCAGAAACATTTGCTGTTTAACCAAATGGAAAGTCCAGCTTGATGATTATTTGGGTTTGGAAAAGTGTTTGAGCAAGCTTACTACAGAGCAGCAAACTGTCATGGAACTGAGGGTGTTTTGCTGAAACTAAATAAAAAATACAGCTTTCTGCAATCCAAACCTCTGTTTGTACACTTTCTTAAGCCTCACAGACAATCTGGGAAGGCACTTTTCCTCATGTCTGGCATCAAGGCAGATCTCAGTTAACAATGAATTAATCATAATGCAAAGAACTTCACCCTTGTCTCACTTTTTCTTCTTCTCTTTCCCCTGTAGTGCTTTAGTGCTTTGAAACCCAACTAAAACTGCCATTCTACAGCTGTCTGTGTGTACTAGAAATGACCTGGGTTTTCATCCAACTGCCATCAGTATTCTTACAGCCTGCAGGAGGATGGGTGCATAAACTCACAGAATCTTCAATGGGAATCCATGTCTTTCGGAGTTTTGCAAGTAGTAGCAATGGTAGTGCAAAATATTATTTTGCTGAAATGTTTACCTTTAGAGGGATTTAGACTAATAGGATTTAGTCCTTCCTTTCCATCGCTGTGGAAAATAGGAGATGCTTTTTTGTCACTAACTTAAGGAATTATTTTGAAACAATTCTCCAACTAAAAATTCATTGAGACTTGTTCAATGCAGAGACACTATTTGGACAAAAAGGTCACTTAACGATTTTCGAGAGCACTCTATGTTCTCTGTTTCCAGCCTATGTTAATCTGAGAGCTGACTCTGCTCCCATTACAGCTTGTGAGGGTAATACACAATTTTATTGAAAATCTTTCATTTCTTGTGTATATGCACAGATGCTTTTATGCATATACTAACTGAAGTGCCAGGTTTGCAACACGAGCAAAACTGAATTTGAAATAATTCCTGGTACAATTGCAATTCACAATGAATGTTATCCAAAATGAATAACACTGCACAGTGTTATTTGAATAGCAATGGCTCCCACAGAGGCAGTAGATTTGGAACTATGCTATTCGTAAAAAAACTGAATTACTACCAATACCTATGTATTTCCAATATACTAAAAAATGCTGCTGCTTCCCTATGCCTTGCCTTGTTTAAAAGATGGTTGAGATGTCCATGAGGTGTGAACCAGTCCTCTGGGTAGAGTTTTAATTGAGAGGATTCTGGGGAAGTGAATTTGAAGTTAATAAAGCAAGCAAAGATATTTTTGGTTTAATGTAAATGTTTTATATGCATGCCCTTTGGGGAAATAAAGAGAGAAAAGGTACAAGCTGTATAAACATAGCAATACAATGAAAATAATTAATTCAGCTCTCTCTCCACTTTCAAAAAGAAATCTGATTATTTACAAATATGATACTATTATCTACTTGAATTTCAAGTGAACAATCTGCAATAATTTTACCTAGTTGGATTTGCATAACATCCCCAAGAGACAGCATGTGGTCTTAGTTCCTGCAGTCATTTGTGAGAAAAGGGTGCATCATCTGCATTTCAAAAACAGATCTTAGTTACCTGTATCTATAATATATATATATAACTATATACATATAGCTATATAGAGATATCTGTTTCTATTTGCATGAATGAGATACACATAATTCAGGAGAGTTGTTCAAAATCTCACAGGAAGTGTGTAGAGCCCAAGTGGACAACTGGTATGCTGTCTAATGTTCATTTAGTGCTTTAATACCAGAGGAATATCTATTTTTTGTTTGCCCATAATCAAATATCAGAACAAAAAAGAGCTATCCATATATCTCTCAAGCAATATTTGCCACAGCAAGATACTGCTTTATTGTCTGTCGTTAAACTTAGGGTGAACTTGTCTCAATCTTGCCAGTATTGCTGGTGAAGGTGTTCTTGAAATTTTGCACTGCTGTTCAGTTATTCAGGTGCTGTACTCTGCGAAATTCATGGAATTGGTCATATTTCCACATTCTAAATATTTAGCTTCTTTGGGGAATCATATCCTTTCAATTTCAAATTTCCATCCTACGTATCTGGTTTTCAGCTCCTCTGTGCTGTAGATGGAGTTTAAAATCTCAGGGGCGTGCCAGTACACAGAACTGGTTGAAATCCTCTTGGATAATTTCAATAGCAGTCACAGACACTTCACCTCCAGCGATTTTGAGTAGGTGTCATACTCCAGTATCAGGTGGCTACAGTCTTCATCCCTTGCATTTTTAGCCTGGATTTGTATTTCTTTCAAACTTCACCACTTCTGTGGCTGGAGTGACCTCTGGCCAAGGCAGGGGGAGCTGAGACTGAGGCAGCAGCTCCCTGATGAGGGATCTTATCAGCTTGCTTACTTCCCAGTGACATAAGCCACTCAAGCTGGGAGTTATTCTTGGGAGAAGGCAGCACTTTTGCTGATCCTGTCAGTCTGCTGTGGTGGGAACCTTCTGGCACTTCTATGTTAGTTAGTGTCTTCTCCATGGCCAATTGGGTTTGAGACCAAGACTCTTCTCAAAGCCAGACTTTGCACCTACTCTATATATTAGTTTAGGCCCATATGTAGGTTGGTGTCTTAGGGTTTCTGAAAGTTCAGCATTTTAGCCCTGACTTTCAGAGCTGTACTTAATTTTTGAAGATATAAACATACACAAGCCAACTGAGTTTCTCTGCATGACCATCTTTTTTCAGTAGTTAATATTATCTCTATTCCTACCCATGCTTTCCAAAAAAAAGTAAATTCAATTTCTTTTCAGCTAACGTACCCTGACAAAAGGAGATGCTTGATATCAGAGAGAAGCCACCAACACTGTAGGATGGGGGCCTCAAGTTGCCTGTTATCAGTCTATCTACATATTGTGGCAGCTTTTGTAAATAGGTATGGAAAACATCCAAATGATTCCTGAATGATGAAAGTAGATCATGGTGATATGCCTGCTTGTCTGCTCTAAAACAGATTTTTTTTCCTAATGTAAGTTGGTTGGGGGAGTGAGAGAAGTACAGGACTCTGACTGTTAACAGACTTCGGCATCCCAAAAAGGCAAAGGAGGGAAGCTGTACCTCAAAGCTCTAGACGTTTTTTTCCGAAAGTTTTTGTGATTGGACTGTCATGGCTTGCTGAAATTTTAAAAATCTGATAACACCCAAGGACTCAAAATTGGATGAAAAAAACCAAGAAAAAACAGGCACCCTGTGTTTAATGGAGACAACATAGGAAGGAGGTAGAATGTCCTATAAGCTTTGCCAGTGGCAGCATCTGAGCTAACAGAGTTTATGTAGGCTCTGTCTATTGTCAGTACAAATGTACTGAAGGGGATTCATGCTGTGGTAGAAATATCTACCTCGTATTAACTACCTTGTCACATTGATTAAAAAGGGGAAATAGCACAGACAGTATGCTGAACAGTTAGGAACTGAAGTTAAGTAAAATATACATGCACATAATCCTAACAAGTGGGTTATGGGGTCTTCATAAATTCTAGTTTCTAAGGTTTCTAAGAAAGTGACACCATAGGAATCCATTGAGCTCACACAACAGCCTCATATACATGAAGACAATATTTTTCCTGCAGATGACAAATTTGTTTACACGTGATAGATTTTTATTTACATACTCACTAATATTTAGGTTAGGCTTTAAGTAATTGTTTCTATTATGCAGGCTGGCTATTCAAGCCCGTGTTGCCATGAGCCTAACTTATTTTATCTAAAAAGAAAAGAATACTCTTTGGATGCACGCAGAAGCTACTAGGGAAGCACTAGGCAGACTGCAACGATCAGGAAAGCGTAAGAGCATGATAGAAAGAGGTTTAAATACAATAGCATGTGAAGAAAATGGTGTACTTCTGCTTCTCAGTATCTTTAAACAGTGAAGACTTCGTAAAGGAATGACTAATAGAGATGGGAGTGTTTATAGCCATCTTTTGATTTCAAAATATTAAAAGATAGAATTGATGAATGAAGTATTAAGTTGAGATCTGCTCTCTGTGAAGGCTGGAGATAAAAGTGGGCTGGGCCAAGGAGCTGCTTTGCAATTTAAGACAGGTGGTACAAAGTGTTTTAACCTGAATCCACTCCCTGGTGTGATTATGTCTAAGATGATTACAAAAAACACAGACTATTATCACTTAAAAAAAAGAAATTCAACATATTAGTGTGTCCGTGAGGAAAGACAAACCACATTGTGTAGTAGCTTAGTATATGAATGATGAGCAATTAGCATTAACATGCATAGATCTGTGATTAGGAAGGGTACAGAAAAGAGAGAGGCAAACATTTCTCACAGATGCACGCTGAAACTGAAGAAGCAGTGGACACAAGCTGAAACATGAGAAATTCTGGATTTTTTTTTTTTTTTTCTTGGCAAGAGCATAATCAAATAGTGGAAGAGGGACTTAAAAAGTTGTCTTCATCTTTTGGGATTATCAAAGGTCAGTTAGACAAGGTTCTAAGCAACCTGATCTAACTGGTCCTATTTTAAGAAGGGGTTGAACTGGATAACCTCTGGATGCTCTTTCTAACCTAAGTTATTTGGGTTATTCAATGTAAAATGTATTAAAATTTACTAAAGGTTTGCATCATCTGTTTATGCAGGATTTAACAAAGCATATTCACTGGTAAAGTGTTTGTTTCCATCTATTTCATGCTCATTTTTTTAATATTAAGTTTCCCAACTGCTGGCATGTTCCTGTTATTCTAAAATTCAAAAAAGAATTTTAACTCAGGAAAATTCGAAATGAAAATGGTTGGAAATGATCTTGAAAGAAAGGCCACACAAAGAATTTGCTTCTTTGGCTTGTTCTGTGGAACAAAAATTCAAGTCAAGCCTTATCCAAAAGGAAAAATTGAAAAAGAAAACCTAAGATCTTTGAGAGAAATGGAACATTTTGTATATGATCATAAATTCCAACAACACTTTTTGGTTTTGTTTTTGGTTCTATTTTGTCCAACTAGTCACTGAGTCTGTGGTGTGTTTGTAGCAAGAGCAGAGCAAAAGGAGGTAGAGAGAAGTCAGCAGCAGGTTGAGAGGTTTGGAGCAAGCTTTTCCTTCTGACTTAGCTCTCTGTGAAGTAGGCCAGACTCAGCAGAAGATTTGTTATTTCAGTTTACCAGTGTAGCAGTTTTCCAGCGTAGCAGAATTGTGAAAGGGTGCCATATGACATCCTCTACTTGTGCAAGGTGTTGGTACAGCTCTGAAACCATAAATTGGTGATTAAGCTCCTTATGAGATGAAAAGACATCCAGTTTTGTTCCTGACTGAGGTGATTGGAAAAGTTTAGTGCAACAGTTTATGTTGCAAACCAGTTACAAATCTCCCTTGAACATGTTACTCAGTCCCACTACATCACATGTTGGCTGGGATAATTTCCAGAAGCATGGGTTCCTCCCCATTGGAAGGAATAGCTGAGCATACATTGCAGTATTTTGAGTGAACAGACCTTTGGAAGAAATGGGCAATATCTGGTCCCCATGTGAATCCTTGTAAGTCTAAGATCACATTTGGTCCTACTTAAACTATATGCCCACTGTAGCTTCAGTTGGCCTCAATGGAAATATTTTCATATTAAAATGCAACAAAAACATTTCAAGCTTTACCTCATCTCATTTTAACTCAGGAAGAGTATCTAAATTTAGAAAACCTGTCACCTTTGTGCCGAGAGAACATGAGGAGCCAATCACTGCACAGAAGAAATGAATGAAACCCCCAAAAGCAGCACATACCTAGCTGCTATTTTGTCATCATTATCTCATAGTTATACTGGTCATTAGCCAAGATAATTAGAAGTGCCTTCTGTTATTATTCTGAATGAAGAACTAGTCAGTGGAAGACATTGTCATAGGATCTTGGATAACTAAGATTAGAATGAAACTCAGGAGGTCTCTTGTCCAACCTCCTGTTTGAGGCTGGGTTAGTAGTGAGATCAGACCAGGTTGCTGAGGAGTTTGCACAGCTGAATCTTGAAAACTATTGATGGCAGAAATTTAGTGGTGAGGCATTGGAACAGGCTGCTCATGGAGGTGGAGTTGCTGTCTCTGGAGGCGTTCAGGAAACGTAGAGATGTGGCAGTAAGGGACATGGCTGTTGAGTGTGGTGGTAATGGATTGGTTGTTGGAATTTATGATCTTAGTGCTCTTTCCAACCTTGATGAATCTATGATTCTATGATCCCCCCCCAGCCTCTCTAGGCTGCTGTCCCACTGGATGGATGTTCTCATGGTGAAAAAAACTTACCTATTATCCAGTCTTAATATGTTTTATGTCAATTTATGCCTGTTGTCTCTCATTCCCCACTTAGTACTTACATGGAGGTCATCAAGGAAACTGTCAAGTGCTTCACTGACGTGGATCTTGGGAGAACAAAAGCCAGCAGGCACGTCACATCAGATCCAAAGGTAGTGCAGGGTACCTGAAAGTGCTGCCAGAAGATTAACAGTATCTGTAGAGCCTCAGGCAAAGCAGGGAGGCCAGGGAACAGGAGAAAAAAAAATTCTGAAAGAAGTTGTTTGGATCCTACCTTAGGCAGCACTAGGAATCTAAGTAATCCCACCTCTATTGAGAGCAGAAAAGCTACACATCCAGTATTACAGAAAGACACGTCCAGAAGCCAGCTGAAAAAAAAAAAAAAAAAAAAAAAAGAAGGGAAGAGAACGTAAGAGATAATGGAGGAGGACACGGCTAAAAGACAAGTGTGGAGGAACCATTTTTGAGACTACAGGAGAAAGAAACTCATAGGACACATCAGCCAGGGAAACACATGCAAAACAAAACATGATGGAGAAGGATGGGATTAAAGGAGATAGACACTCCTCATACCCCCGTCAGCTGGACACCTGTCTGTTTTCTGAGGGGAGAAAAGGGAGGATGGCTATAATGGATGATCATTTTGTATGTACACCAAAGGTTTTCATCTTGAAAAGAAAAAAGTTCTTCTGTTTTAAACTTTTCGTTTAATTACACTTAATGGCGTCTTCATCAACACATTACACAATAGGGCAGCTGTCACCAGAATGAGATCTTTCTACACTGAGAATTTAATGGCCTATCATTTTTGCTTTGATAGCAGTAGCATTGCATCATTGTGAGCTACTTATGATTGTTCTTAGTGACTTCTTTCTGCCTTCTGTCTTGCCTGAGAAAATAGAAAAGTCTCTCACAGTGTTTTCTAGGGAGATTTTTTTTTCTAAAACTTGTCTGAAGCAGCTCTCTTAATTTGAGATTGCTGAGATTAAGGTAAGGCATAGATTTCTATCTCTCTTCTATCATGAAATTCAACTCCCCTGCCTTCATCATGAAGTTAAAAAAAATTGAATAAACTTGTCTGGCTTTTCTAAAGTGCTATAAGCAAAAGAAAGAAACATCTTTCCTTTACCAGAATTGAAGTATACAGTCAATCCTGAAAGAAGTCCTGCACTCCTAGTGTCATTACAAAAGCAACTGAAGTGTTCTTATATTCAAGAAAAAAAAACAAAAAACAAACCAACAGAAAACAAGCAGCAAGGCAGATATCTGTGTAAGAGCTATGCTGACCCCATACAGGAGTACTGTGATGAGTTACACTGTATTGAAAGTTACCTTGAAACGTTAAGATCAAAACATTTGCAAATCAGAACTGTATGTTATGTGTATACTTTAGTTTTTTAACACTTCCTACATTTGCAGAACAACTGGCAGCAGAGATGAGAAATATTAAACAAGAAACACGATGCAAAACTGATCTTGCCAGTAAAACTGAGTAGCCTTCAGATCCTCCTAAAAAGCGTAGTAAGTCACAAATATCTGTCTTTAACTCAGGCACATGTATCTTTCTAAAGTTTTCATACTAATGAAATTGCAGGTTTCTCACTTGCAAGAAGAGGATTATTAACATTCTAGGATTTGTTTGCTTCAGAGAGAACATTAGGAGACTATTAGGTTCTTCTGGCTTTATGTACAATCAACAAGTATATAGATGTATAATCAACAGGTATACAGAGGAGTCATGCTGGTCTTTAGAGAGTGTATAGCAGGAAGGAAGGAAGGAAGGGAGGAAGGGAGGAAGGGAGAGAAGGAAAGGGGGGGAAGGGGGAGGAAGGGATGGGAATGGGGGGGAGGGGAGGAGGGAAGGGGGGGGAGGGGGATGGCCTCAGGTGATCAATCAGAGGTTCAGGCTGTGATTCAATAGTTCCCATACATTTTACAATCCTGGCAAAGCTTACATTTTCAAATGAAGGCTGAGCTCATGGACAAAATAAGCCTTGCCCAATTTGGATGATGTTTTTATACCTGCAAGCAAGATAAGCAAGGCTTCTGTCATATTAAATCTATCCCACGTTTCAAAACATGTATAATTTTTTTGCATACCCTCCTCAACACTGTCATTTGCACCTCAAAATAAAAGAAAAAAAAGAAAAAATAGAACAAGAAAAGAGCAGGAGGCCACATTCCCATCTAATAAATTGATATAATATTTATAGCTGAAAGGGTATTAGCAGGATTTGCTTTCAAGGATCTCTGCACTGTTAGCAAAACAGACACCTGATAAACTGCTTAGTCTGACACATAATTAAAGCACGGCCATGTTAAATCATAACTTTCCCTCACTGAATTCCTGGAGCCTTATGTAGCACAAGGCAGATTTGTCCCTAGATTCTTCTACTGCATGATGCCCATTAAAGTCTCTTGCCTGAGGAAGCATAAGATGGAGATGCAGTAACTTATGCAGTGTGCCTGGAGGGTCACAGTTGTAATATCTTCCCTGAATGCAGCTTCACTGAAGTTGTCTTCTCTGCATATTTTGTTAGTGGTGTGTGGAGCTTTGAAGACATAAGATGCTATAGAAGTGCTAAGTAATTGTAAAATATTTATGCATTCTTATCATGTATCCTCCCTTTCAAGGTCTTTAATCACCATATTCATGTGTTTCTACTGTAATTTAGAGAAGAATTTAAGAATAGACTTAACTCAAAAAGTGTTGCTAGACATCACACCATATATTTCAACTTGAGCACAGTTTAAAATCTTGAATTTGTTCTCTATATTTAACCTTAATGTTCACTTGTGGCTCTGTTGCTAAAATGTGGCAATTAAAAGGGTCACAAGATGAGGAGTTAGAGGAGAACCTTGAGTAAGGACCAAGTGCAAGTGTTCCGATTTCAGGGGTTAATTATTCCGTGTAGGATATTTGACTGCAGCAAAATTCAGTACATATTTTTACCCTGGCAACCAAGGAATAGCATTAAACTTCAGGAACTGGCTGCATGGATGAGGCCTTGTGTTTTTTTTTTCCTAGAGGTATTTAGCTGTGAGTGACACAAAATTGATTCTAAACTGACCAGGGATACATTTGGAAGAGAACATTCTGTTTTGTATCACTGTACTGAATCCATTCCTGCCTTGGAAGATCTTTGCTTGTGGTCTGAAGCCATCCTGAAACATGTTGCTGTTATACTGAGAGATGAGTAGGCTTCCAGTTTAAGAACTCAGCATGGAACTTCCACATTAATGACCCCTGCCCACTTATGACAGATTGCTGTTGCTACAGGCTGTTCTGCTTATGTCTGGCTATAGAAACAGAGACAAGTACAGAGGACTCAATTGTTTAACGCTTCACACTCAGAGACTGGTAGCATAACAGAAATATAACAAGGTCATAATAGGAACAATTTATTTTTCTTTTAATTGAGAGAAAATGTATGATATTAATCAGAAAATCTGTCTCAGAACTAGAATGATTTTTTGACATTTATGGTGCAGGACTAAGGTGTTTTAGTTACCAAACTTTAAGAAATAAATTCTCAAATCTGTGCCTGAAAGCTCAGATGCATTTTGTACAACCTCAAGGTAGAGGGATACTACTTATCAGTTGTCATTCTTGAAAACATAACCATCTGAGACCTCTTAGGTGGCAAGACTGTTGTTTAATTTTAGGCCTTTAATTTTAGTCAATAAATGGCTCTGAAGACAGACTAGGGTACCCAGTTCTCATTTAGATGCCTACTTGGAATGCACTGGGCAGGTGAATCCTGTTCTAGACAACAGAGCTTATCCTGGAGGCCTTGTGGGCCTCATGTAGCATGCTAGTCAACACAGTTAACAGGCCATTACTGCATTTTCAGAAATGAGGGATAAGTATTACATCCTGCCTCAGAGACATGTAGGTTATGATAATTTTTAAAACCAGGTCTAGTTTTCATTTCTCTTTTCATTGACAGATTTTCCAGTGACTTCAGGTTTTCTGGCTCTCAGCTCAGCATTTTTTTCGCTATGCTGTATTCTGCCTTTCTACTCTGAATGCAGAAATGGTAGCAACACTAAGGAACCTTAACCTCTTTTCCATCTTGTCTGATGGTGTAGACACAATCCCAAACATGATAGAATGACAGTTGCACATTCCTTGGTGAGGCTGAGGCTGTTATGTGTAACAACTTCCAGTATGATTTTGCACATTCTTCAAAGGGTCCAATCATAAATGCATGATACCTGTCAGTCTGTATTACCAGGTGATACCCAAATAGCTCTGATGTGTAGAAGTCTTATGACAAGAATGAGAAATGGCTGTAAATTGGGCTATCATGTTTGAATATTATGAGGGGAGGAAAAAGATTTGAAAGGACTTAAAAAATGCTTTTTTTTAAAAAAAAAAAAACCTGCAATATTTCACATTTCTGCTACTAGTCAAGTAAAGATGATAGA
The DNA here is from genome assembly GCF_019232065.1 of Centrocercus urophasianus. NCBI lineage: Eukaryota > Metazoa > Chordata > Aves > Galliformes > Phasianidae > Centrocercus > Centrocercus urophasianus. The sequence goes on along the minus strand of NW_024884141.1, from coordinate 54,014 downwards.
GATCACTAGGATTTTATTTTCCACTCGTCCTTCAAAATGAAGGACTGCAAATGTTTTCTCCTATTGTATTTGAATAGCTTGGGATATCAGTCTTGCTAAGCACTTGCTATCAACCCAGCTGGTAATACATCACATCATTATCATTCATTAAGGCTAGTGAGTAAAATAAATGAGTAAATGCATTCTCTCCACAAATTTAAAATCCTGTGAAGCCAGAGGGCCTACTGACACTTCAGCACTGCAAGACAAATGTTTTGGTGTACAATGTCTAAATATTGAGCTACATTACTTTGCTCTAAAAGCAAGGAATATCTGTGGAAAATATCAGCAGTATTGCATTAAAGCAAAGAATGAAACAAAGTGTCACAGGCCATTTTCTCACCTTTGTCATTCAGTGGAAAAAGTGGAACCAGCACTAGGAAAACAGTCACTCAGGAAAACACTTATAGTCCACTTGCTTAGCAAAGGCTCAGAAAGGTACCTCAGGAAACCACTTTGTCTCTTGCCTTGATCCAGAGAGGACTGGCTATGCTACATTGCTCTAGGTAATTTTTTTTCCTCATCTTTTAAAAGATTTTTAATAGTGGGAAGTCCACTAGTTCCAAGGTAATACATTCCTAGTCAGAGTATTTCTCATTAGAGTGAACATCCAAATATCTGATTAGAATCTCCCCTTTTGCAGTTTAAACCTTATTTATTTGTGGTTGTATGTGTTTATGTGAAGAGACTTCGGGAAGGTGAGACTGGCAGTAGACATTTGTTCTTATCACAGCATTGTTTGAGTTGTAAAAGACTAACTCATAGCACATCTAGTCCAACTCCCCTGCAATGAACAGGGACACCTACAGCTAGATCATGTTGCTCAAAGCCACTTCCAGCCTGACCTGGATTGTCTCCAGGGATGGGGAATCTCATCTTTGCTCTTGTCCCTGGATCTCTTAATAATCATTTTCTGGTTCTGTTGTCTCCTTATTTTCTCACAGTGTTTTCAGCTCTCTGCAGAGCCCAGCAGTTCTCCAGTAGCAGCCTCAGTTGCCTGACATTTCCTAAGATCTTCCTCTAAGTTCTTTCTTGTTCTTACATGCATTTCCTCCTTACCCAATCATTTCTGATCCTTCATTTCTAAAAATCTTTTCATTCACTTACTTTCTTACTCCTTGTAGCACTGACTTATCTTTACAGAAACCGTTCCTCTGGAGGTGATAAAAGAGTTCTGCTTACTGACCTTATGTCCAAACTCAATAAATAGCCTATGGTGATACTGATCCAGATAAAGTTCATACCCACGTTTTGTACTGGGAGTTTACTATTTAAAGATGAATAAGAAAGAAAGAACTATGTAATTGTATACTTCAAATACAATTACATATTAATATCCATTAATATTCAGAAAGAGTAAGATTTAGAAAGTTCAAAGACTGCTTTTTGCTTTCCACATATTTTGGTATAGCTAATGTCCTGGATAGAAATTAAAGCAGCTTACTCAGCTAATATGTGAGAATTAAAATAAACCAACCTGAGCAAATAGTATATGTTCCTTGTCACAGGTACTATGCAGACATTTGTAAAAGAAGACAGTGTAGACTCTTATAATACCAAGTGATGCACCTTCTGCATGGTGGTATTCCCTGAGGCAGTCTTTGACAGCTCTCTGCTGATTCTGTGTCACTTAAGCCAGTTTCCAAGAAGAATTAGGTCCTAAACTTAGTTACCAATCACTGCTGATAAGCAAGAATGGATTGAATTGGGAAATCTCTCACAATCAGTAACTCACCTTGGACTAGACCACTAACCTCCCTCCATCAGTACATTCTCACACATACACTATATTATTTACTTCCATCTCTCAAACTGCATTTGAATTAAACTATGCCTTTAAATTATGCCAAAGTACAAGGTAATAAGTGGCACATGGTAAGGGCTCAAGTATTAATGTTTATTTTAACTTAGGACCTCCCCTGTCCATATGTCATCCACATATAAAATGCAGGGAAGGCTTTTTGTGTTGTTCTTATTTCTATTATGCTGCTACAACAACATTTTTGTATGAAACCAAAATCTGTGAGGAAGACCTGATAATTCTAAACTCTCTCTATAAAAAGTGACTCTCAGAAATTGCTTAAACTGAAGAGGCATACAAACATGGGAGGGTAGGGGATGGATTACTGTGACCTGACCAAGTTTACAGTAGCTCCAGGACAACCCCAGCCCTGATTTTTATCTACATGTCTAAATGCCCAGTTTTTATCTGAATACAACCACTACAGTGCAGCTGAGGTCCAGATCCCTATCCACTGGCTATATAGATACTATAGGTGCATTTCTTATGTTGTTTGTATCATCCTGGTATGCTAGACAACCATGAGCTAATTGGATATAGCACAAAAACTAGGCATCAATGCAACGTGATGATTGGACAGCTTATTTTCTCTTAGAAATGGTTCTCTTACAAGAAATCGATGTTAAGTAAAAGGTGAGAGAAAGAAAACAGGAGGAGGTGATCTAAATATTAAAGATATCTTTAAAGCTGACTTTCACAAGCCCTTTATCTCAGACTGTTTCCTCCACTAGCACCTACAAGAACTGATTAAATATGAGACAGACATACCAGATCCATCAGTCCTGCCTTCTTTATTCAGACTGTATGTACCTACCAATAGGAGATTGTTGCCATTTATTATTTAAACATTCCTAACTACACCTCCTAGGAGCAAAAAATAACTGTGTTTTTTTTATGCCCAATAGTTTTTCTTGCCCTTGATAGCACAATCGACAAATTAACAGTGATCTTGTAATTTATTCCTGCAATGTTCATTTTATTTATAATCCAAAAGCAATTAAATTCTCTTTTATGCCACATTATCTCAGTGACAGATGTGTGGTTAACACTCAGACATTTGATGGCTGATATAAATCATACTGCGATCAAAGTGTCTGTTGACTCGAGAGTCTGTATTTGCAGCAGATGCCTCCACATATACAGTGACAAGCAAATTCTTCATGGGAGTTGCATTTCAGTTAACCACCTTGTTCCACTTTGACTTTGCGATCTGACAGCTTGGTTATTTTATGACAGCCAGGATTCTTTAAATGTGTTTTTACAAAGCTACCAAATGTGTCACTTTATCACTTATACCAAATAATACCTTCGATATAAAAGAAGTGCATTAAAATTTATAGGGGAGCAGTGCTTAAGGAGCAGAAATACATAGTGAGTTTAACAATTTGACATATTTATCTGCAGATGTGGGAAGAGCTGCAGGATATTTTTTTTTACAATTTTGCTAAGGGCAATATCCACACATGTAATAATTCCCTTTTCTCCCCGTCCCTTCAGCACTGTCTTTCACCTTAGCTATAAATTGGATTGCAATGGGAGCCAAGAGTCTTCAACTGTGATTAAAATAGGGCCATGTCCAGGGTTAGAGCCACGCAACTTGACAGTCTGTTCTGCTAAACTGAGGAAGGCTCTGGTACAGTCTTAGCCATTCTAACTAGTTTCAGACATGTCTAAGGATTTAGTACTGACCAGCATGTATTCCCTAGAGTTGCTTTTGCTGTGTTTGCTCTGTTCTGAAGGGAAAGGAATTTTATAACAGTGCATCTGTCTCCAGATGGTGTCAGCTAGCCCACTGCTGGACAGAGGATGGACTCAGGCACTCTTTAGTTTATTAGTATAAAAATAGTATAAGGCTTCATAAAATAACAATCTAGATGAAATAGGGCTAAGGAGTGAGATTGCATGAGTTGTCCAAAGATTTTGGATTTGGCCATTTAGTGAAATGTGAAGTGATGACTATTTGCCAAGGACTGTTTCTAGTCTATAATATGGACAAGTCAATGTCCTTACAGCTCCCTCCACACTCCAGAGTCCTTCAGGACTATCTCAGTAGCTGTAATGTCCTCAAATTCTCATACATACTTTCATGATACTTTTCAGGACACATTCAACGTTCATAGCACTTCACGCTCTATTGCGATAATGCTCTAACAAAGGCTCATTTTGTTTTGGACACTTTGATGTGACAAAGTGCAGAACATTAATGATATCTGATATCTTAGGGCCAACATAGGAGTCCAGAAAAGATCCAAGCTCTTATGCCCTGTAGACAAGCTCTTATGCCCTATTCAGACAGGAGGTTAATCATTCACATTCATCTCCGTGGTCAGACAGTGATCTCTGTCCATTTTATTTGGTAGCATGCTTACAGCAATGGGATTGCAGATATGGGAAAGGTAGAGATGATGTTATATTCTTTTGCTCTTTGTGATGACTGTAGACTTGAGAAATGGGAATTCCACCAGCAATTGTTTCTAACAAATGCATTAGCTGTAAATCAGCTGGTTATTTAACTTCTTACATAACTGATATGGAGTGGACTTGGGGATTGGGCTGTGTGGTGGAAGTGTGAAGGCTGAAAGATGATTTCAGGCTAACACATGGCTTCATATCAGCCAGGTAATGAACTGGATCTAATTTGTAGCTGGAGAGATGCCATGAATAAAGGGAAGCGTTACTCATAGTGGAAGTAGTGGAAGTAGTAGTGGAAGTAGTACTCATGGTGAAATTCACCTTCAGTGTTAGTCTCAAAGGATGCTCAATGCTTTTTGGACTTTTGGGAAAACCTGGCCAGTTTCTGCTCAGTGAATTGCATGTTCTGGTTGTGGTTTAGTTTTTATGCTCTTTTCAGGCCATGAAGGGGAAGAAAATTGCTTCAGCTGATTCTGCAGTGTAGCCTCTCTAGATTTTCGGTGTTGAGGCAGGGAAATAAATGCTCTGTGCTCAATTCTTCTTTCCTAGGTGAACCAGTAGTGAGCATTTCTTTGCTTCTCTTTCCTGTTTAGTTCCACAATTACCACTAAAAGGGGAGATGGCAATTTGTTGTTAGCTTGTTTTTGTAGTGAAAAAACAGCTTGGACCACATGGAAATGATTTTATAGCTTCCCTGGATATGATACTAATACCTGCATGGGTCATGTGCTTGTAGCAGTACTAGTCTTGTGGGCTAGTAATATTGTAATATGGTAATATTTAAAATCTTTGAGTTAGCTCCATAGGATGGAAAAATCTGAGCTTGCTACTTTGCCCATGGGGAAGTTAACAACATCAGAGTTTTATTTTGTGCTATTTCTGGAAGGTCATTAGATCACAACTGGGCTTCTGAATGCTCGATTGGATCAGGATCAGGAACTTATTAAAAACTGGGGAATGTTAATATCTTTTCTGTAGTACTTATATATATGTATAAGGCATGTCACTGTTCATTACAAGATTTATTCTTTCAATTTCTAGTTCCATTGTGATTATGTCATGCTGCAGAATAGGAACATCACTCCTCTTATTCCTTTCTATAGATAATTAATTTACAGTAGTAAGGAAGGATTTACAAAAGGGGAAAAGTCCAGCTTTAAAGAAAGAATAATTCTGTCCAACAGAGTAGATTTAAATCATGTTTTTGTACCTTTGGTAATAGACTAGAGAAAAGCCAATGTAGAGATTTTCAAAATCAAAATAGCCATTAGTTGGTACTTCAGCTCTCAAGGGCTTTCTGTTTGTTTGCTGAAATTCTTTCCACTTTATAGAAAACAGGTCATGGGAAAAGAACATTTTCCTCTCAAAAAAAACCCGAACAACTCACCACAACAGTTACCAAGTGACAGAGGAAGCAGTAAAGAAAGTGCTCTATCATAGAATCATAGAATTGAGTTGGAAATGACTCTTAAAGGTCATCTGTTCCAACTCCCCTGCAATGAGCAGGGACACCTACATCTAGATCAGGTTGCTCAGAGTCCAGTCCAGCCTGACCATGAGTGTCTCCAGGGATGGGGCATCCACCACCTCTCCGAGTAACTGCTCCAGTGCCTTACCACCCTCTCTTGTAGAAGACTTTTTTCTAATATCCAGTCTAAATCTCTTCTCTTTTACTTTGAAACCACTTCCCTTGTCCTATCACCACTGGCCCTGCTAGAGTCCATCCCCTTCTTTCTTATAGTCCCAATTTACATACTGAAAGGCCACTATCAGGTCACCTTGAAATCTTCCCTTCTGTAGGCTGAACAGCCCTAGCTTTCTCAGCCTGCCCCCTTTGGAGATGTGTTCCATCCCCTGGAACATTTTTGTTGCCCTCCTGTGGACACACTTCAATATGTCCATGTCTCTTCTGTATCGAGGACTCCTCATCTGGATGCAGTACTCTAATTGAGGTTTCACCAGTGAAGAACAGTGCAGCAGGATTTCCTCCCTCAACCAGCTAGCTCCTATTCTTTTGATGCAGCCCTCCCCTCAACAATGAGCCAAGGACCACTGAGGCCATAGGAGATGGCAATAGGGAAACTCCAGGGAAATACATCAAAGTAATCTTTGGAGCATCTCCTGTACAAGGAGAGGTTGAGAGACCTGGGATTGTTCAGCCCAGAGAAGACTGAGGATGGATTGTATCAATGTTTATAAATATCTAGAGGGATGGAGTCTAATGGATGGTACCATGTTCTTTTTGGTGGCACCCAGTGAGAGTATAAGGGGTAACAATCACAAACTGGAATACAGGAAGTTGCATGTGAACATGACTTGTCAGGGAATTGAAATAGATGATCCCCAAAGGTCCCTTCCCACCGCTATAATTCTCTGATTTTGTGAATCAAGGGGTTATTCTGCAGGGTGACAAGGCTGGCTGTCCAGCTGACTTGCCTGAAAAACAAAACACACAGCTTGGGAAACAAAGAGGAGCTGGAAGCCACCATGCCAGTAGAAAATCATGATGTACATGCTGTCACTGAAACATGATGGGCTGCATGTGGCTATTGACTGCTACAAGCTGTTCAGAAGTGACCATTAAGAATGGAGGATAATTCCTGATTTCCTAATTAAACTGAAAAGGAAGTATAGGGATATATAAAAAAAAAGTTGTTTTTTTTTTTTACAATAGAAGTAGTGAAGCACTGTCACAGGTTGCCCAGAGAGGTGATAGATTCCCTATCCCTGGAGATGCTCAAGGTTAGACTGGATGGGGCTCTGAGCAGCTGGTTGAGCTGTAGGTGTCCCTGTTCAATGCAGGGGAGTTGGACTAGGTGAAATTTTAGGGTGCCTCCAAACTCAAACTTTTCTATAATTCTATAATTATGATAACATTTCAACTGCTATTATCCCCCTTCCCCTCCAGAACTAGTTTAAAGCCCTTCCAATGAGTCTCCCTGCTAACTCTTCCAAAGGACCCTCTTCCTCCTTTAAGAGAGGTGAAACTCATCTTGTGTCTGCAAATCCAGGTCCATTCTCAAAAAGCCCAAAGTTTTGGCAGTAACACTAGCCATGAAGCCTAGTGTTTACAGGTTGGATCCTTCTGTCTTTCACTACAGAAAGCAGAGAAGATGACCTGTAGGTTCTGACTTAAGCAGACATTCCAAGGCTGTAAGTAAAAGATCATAGAATCATGGAATAGTTTGGGTTGGAAGAGATCTTAGAAATCATCTTATTCCAACCTCCCTGCCATGAGTAAAGACATCTCCAACTAGACCAAGTTGCTCAAAGTCCCCATCCAGCCTGGCCTTGAATGCATCCCCATCTGCTCTGGATATATGTAAAATAATTTAATACTGCTGAAATATATCCATTTCTGGGCTTAAAAGAAGCCTGAAATGTGTATATACACCACCCTGCATTGTCCTAATGCATGAATGTATCTCATTTCTGCAATCTTCAAGAACAGTTCCCACTTACTTTACCTTGATGAGAGTGTACAAAGTCTGCAGTCAAAATGGTAAAAGTTGTCCCCTTTAAAAGAGGAAAAAAAGGTGCTTTGAAATCGGAGTTTCTTTCACTGAATTTAGGAGTACTTTTTTCTACTTGAGTGATACATCTTTCTGCAGGTCAGAGTCTATTTCTTTAGGTAGTTGCTTTCATATTACTACAGCTCAACAGATCCTTTTAGTTGATATACAGATACTCTCATCTCAATCACAGCTTGTAAAAATTCTGGAAAATGACACAGCCATTTCCCTGAAAAGCTTATTTGTTGCTTTATTTATTTATTTATTTTCACATCTCAAACTTGCTTCTGTGGAAGCAGAACTTAAACAACAGCAAACACTTTTGTCAGTTCCCCTTGCAATTATGTTCAACAATAAAAACACAAAGAAAACAAAACTGCCTAATGTAAACTCATAAGGTAGAGCTGTGGAGGCATACACATTGCTCCAAAATGTGATACTAGGATATTTGCTTGTATGGGAAACCTGGGTAACATGCACTGGACACATGCAATTGATTTCCTCCCTGTACTTGTTTATATCAAAAGTCAAAGCTGTTGGGTAGATGTTAGTTGCTGTACCTACTTACTGTGATGTACCTAAAAAGGAAATGGACATTTCTCCCCCACAAGCAAAAGGCTGTAAACCCTTTACGACAATGAAGGTTGGAGAAACATCCATTGACGGCTGATGAAAAATGATGCCAATTTGAGCTCCACTGAGAACCAGGAGTCAGCATATGGTGGGCTTTGGTTACTCTTGAAGTTCTGGTCTGCAGGCTTCTGGTCTGTGCTGTTTCTTCCCTCCTGGGTCTCCTGTGCTGGCCACTGATTCACTGTCTGGTCTCCTGCCCTGACAGACAGTGAGATTATTGTCCTTCTTCAGCAGTTCCTCAGTACTTTCTCCATAAAATATCTTAGTTTGTCACCCTAGCGCTTTTCTCCCGTCTGATTTACACAACAGCTGTGGGGTCAGCAGATCCTTTGATCTCCTGAACCTCTGTGACTTGCAGGAGGAGTTGCAGAGAGAAAACATGCAAGGCTGGCCTATGCAAAAAGGTGGGGTTATATCTAATAGAAGCCATTTATCCACATTGACCATAGTCATTTTATTCCCTCTATGCCACCGTGCTTTCTTTGATTACTCTGACCTGACCTGACATTGCACTGTATCAGACTTCAGTCTTCAGATCTGATTTCAGGAGTCACAAACTCCTGTAGGAATGGACAAGATGATTTTGTATCTTAGCTAAAGTTGGATAAGAAGTTTTCCACCAGAGCTTCTTTCCAGTGAATAGTATGATGTTCTCTTTGGAAAAAAATTGTTCTGAAACATCTCACACTTCTAACCTCATTTCTTGGCTATCTTTGCTATCAGCGTATGCATAATGAAGGTTATTATTTAAACATCTCATGTACTCATTCTTCTCTTATGTTCGAGGTCTCTGACTGAACTTCATTTCCTCTCTGCACTCTGATCATCAGCTTCTCATGAGGCACAACCTCCCCTGTTATGAGGAGAAAATATAGATTCTGTGGTATCTCTCTAGGGAATTTCTAGGTTTCGATTGTTTCAATTAAAGGCCAGAAGTTTTACCTCACTTATTTTTTCCTCACTATCTCTGTAACTGACATGGATTGTGATATTGTTAGGCAATCACAGCTAATGTTAAACTTACAGGATCAGTTAAACTTTGAAACTCTGAAAATCCGTAGTTGCTACCTCTCCCCACAATGCTGGTTTCTCTGTTTTTCTGGCTTTACTATGTGTTTAAAAAGCTGCTGAATGGCTTATACTGAAGGAGTTTGATAGCTTCAGCAGTTACAGAGCACAATAGGCCCTCAGCCTACGCATGATCCTTCAGCCAAAGAAGCTATTTTACACTTGACTGAGTTTTTTTTAGAGATTGGAAGGCGTATCAGATTAAATTAGTTTAGATTTGTGATGGCATTTGGAACTCTAGTAAATATTGTGCTGCAAATCTGTTTAATTCTCTCTTGTTTTTCTTTTTTCTTTCTTTTTTTTTTTTTTTTTTTTTTTTTTTTTTTTTTTTTTTTTTTTTTTTCATCTGTACTGTAGATATTGTTTCTTTCATTGTCTCTGGAAATAATGTGGGTGACTGTATATCTGAAGTTCAGGAACTCAGTTCATTGCACGTGTTGTTCTGTGTAGAAGACAGATGTGTAGAAGACAGATAAAAATAGCTTCAGCATTCCTATATCAGTCTGTTTGTACGTTGTTTAATTCATCTTTGTCCTCAGCTGATTAATCTAGAGACAGGGCAATGAAAATTAACTCTCTGTTACACTGTATTTGAACTCACTTACAGCTGTCATATTTGTTTATTGACCTCCAGATTAAGGGCTTCATAAACTTTTGAAAGGAACAAATAAGCAGTCATAGATAAACATTTGGAATGCCTTTATTGGAAGCAGTATGGGATCGTATTAAGAATCAGAGGCTACAAATCATTGTCCCATGACTCTTCCATATCTTCATTACTATATGGTACTAATGGTAGCTGTGCACTCAGAAACAGTGTATAAACAGATTTCATCTAAAAAAGTCCTTTAATGTTCTTATAGCTTCAAAATGTTTAGTACTGAGATTTGATTCAGATGTGTACTTGAAAAATGGGAGCTATATTCAAAAAATAAGGCTTTAGCTTTAGCATTTGCAAAAGTACAACAGTAGTTGTACATTTAGTAGCTGCACAGTGGTGAGGTTGAATGCAAGCAGATTTTCTTTAGTATTTCTGTTCCAACACTGGCTAAAAAATGCAGACATTTACCAAAATGGAAGATTATATCCGTATTTGATAACCAATGGGTATCCAATGGATGATATCCAATTGAGTGATATCCAGTTACTGATTAAATCTCTTAGAGAGTGATGGCAGCTTTCAGTTAAGGTACTCAAATAGTGAAGAAATGATCTTGGCATCTTTGAAAATCCTTGGAAGGACTCTGTATCATGTCCTAACTTTTGACAAGGAAGAAAAGAAGGAACAGGTAATTCAGTTTAAATGAAAAGTAAGATTCTGTAGAATCTGTAGAAAAAATATTTGGATAGCACACTCTTGAGAAGTTCTTTTCTCCTTCTCACTTAATTTGCTGAAAACATATCAACTACTAATTTTATTCTCTTATTCAGTGTGTACATTTCTCTAATTAAGTGTATGCATACAAACTTGGAAACAGAATTTGCCTTTTTTGAGAAGAACCAGATCTACAGCTATGGATTTCAGACTCTCCCTGAATAAAAAAATATATATATATGTGTGTCCAAACTGGGAGAACAAAGGGTATCTCATTTATTCCAGTCTAATAATGCTTGTCACAGGTTGCTTCCTGCATTATTTGTAGTTAGGAGTAAGCTATGCTTTTCCTTTCCCAGGAAATGAGAGAAGACCATTTATTATGGAATATTTTAACATTTTTTTCATGGAAGCAATGCCAAATAGGCTTTAAAGCTGCATTACTCAAGAGTTCAACAAGGACCACGAATGTCACGCAGAGGAAAGAACTGCTAATGCAGCACCACGAGCAAGAAAAAACTCAGGATAATAAGCACTCAGAAATCAAAGGAGTGAGTAGGAGATAAGGTCTGAAATGGAGGCTCCCTTCTGCATTGCTCACATGGAGAAATCAAGCACTTCCTTGTACATTCAGTGCAGTGCAAACACTATACATATGTTGTTAGGAGACTGAAGTACCCTTTGAAGTCTGTATTCTTAGTGAAAATTGTTAAGTGCAAATCAGATGCCTATGAGTAAGATTATAGATATGGCCAATTTAAATAAATGACTTGCAGAAATTACCATGTCCATGCAAGGCAAGTATAAATTGTACTCCTTTTGCTGTCTGCATGTTTCTTCTGTCCATTAGTGGATGAATGCTATGAGCTTGACTTTCATCAGCTGACGGACCTTCAATGAACTAGTTAGCTTTGAAGAGTTTAACATTTTTAAAGTTCCAGGTCCCCCTCCAATGATAAATCCGCTCGTGTCCTCAGCATTCTTCAACGTATCACAAGATTATTTCCTAGACATCAAGAACTTCTTATCTCCTTGTACCAAAAAGATCCCCAAATTCTTCCGGGCCCCCTGATTAGCATTTTTTGTGGCAGTATAACTTATCCAGGACGTACAGGTTTGTCATTTCTTGTGATTACATATATTGTTTGCATGCTTAAATATGAGTCCTCAGTTCATACAAAATCAGGAATAAATTCTCAAATCAGCACAGAATACTTCTTAGAAGTCAAAATAAGCAATCTGATGAAAAAAAATAAGTATGATGAGTCAGGAAATTCGGTCATGAGTGCTGAATAATAAAAGTCTGTAAAATGATTTTGCAGGGAGGTAAGCAAACAGGAACACTAACAGTGTTCAGCAACAGATTTAAATGCTATTTAAATGCTATAAGTTAAGACCTTCCAAGTGGAAAAGAAAAGGAAGGGAAAAGGAAAGAAGAAGGGAAAGGGAAAAGGAAAGAGAAAGGGAAAAGGAAGGGAAAGAAATAATGAAATTTCTGGACTTTTAAGAAAAAAAAGGTGACTGCACTGAAATCACCAGATAGCCAGTAGATTGCAGGGTATTTTAAGATAGCATTAGTATGCTAAACTTCTTCAAATTTGTTAGAAATGTAAGTCATTTTCTTAGTTTCAATTGTGATGGAATTGTTTTCTTCAGAGTATCTATTATGTTTTGTTTCTAGGAGAAAAACAACGTTAATAATGCACCTATGTTTATAGTTGCTGCTGGGCAGTATTTTACAGAGCCAAGGCCAATCTCGGTGAAGGGCCCAAGGAGCTGGAAGGGAACAGAATTAGAACAGCTGACTGAAACTGACCAAAGGGATATTCCATACCATATGATATCATGCAGGAGGGATTTTGAAGGGGTAGGAGTTCATCTCTTGCTCTTCTGCTGGTTAGGTTGTGGGGGATTGTAGATGCACAATTGTTTGTGCATCAGTTGTTATATGCATTCATATATATATATCTATACAGATATAACTGTCATCCTTTCCCTGTTCTATATCTTAGAGAATAGTTTTATCTCAACCCAGGAGTTCTATTTTTCTTTTCTCTCCCCCATCCCACTGGGAAGCAGGGGAGTGGGCAAATGAGTGTGTGGTGCTGAGCCACCTGCTGGGTTAAACCACAACAGTCGTATTACCTTTAAGGGGAATGGATAATATCAACTTGTACATTTTATATAAATCCCTGCATCTTGGAACAAGCCCCACGTCTCTTTTATGAAGTTTAATTTCTATTGTAAGATGAAGTAAAAAATTATATTCCGTATGGAAGAAGAAGAGGTCCTTAGTGAATGATCTTAAATCATGTTCTATTTGAATGAATTCATTTTACAGAGGGAGTTCCATCAAGCCTTTAATTAAGCTTAAATTGTACATCTAAAAAGTCAGCAGCTTGACAGTGACCTCCTCCAAACACATTGATCCGAGTTGATGGGACAGAGAATGAAATGTTAAAATTAAAAAGCTTTTCAATTTTACTCATGAGATTTTAGGTTTAGTGTGAAATGTTGGGGCAAGCAATGACTGTTAAGAAGGTGAAGTTTTCATTTTTTGCCTCTCAAAGACGTTTCTAATGTTAGAGGTCTAATTAGTTAATATTTGTACAGCACTTCAATAAACGTGAAGTGCTTTCTTGGACTTGATCTAATTCTCGACAAATGTGACAATGGACACTGTGTTGACTTCTATGAGAGTTTAGCTACAGCGCTCAATTCAAGCTTTCTGAAGTGCTTAAGAACAGGTTTTGAAGAGTTCAAATCTTAGACAGAGTTTCAAAGGCACTGAATGTCTTCATTTCTCTCTTGGTACATCCTGCATTTTCATAACTTTTCAATATAGAATCTTCATTCCTATGAATACAGCATTTCGTATTTTTTGATTTAACTTAGCATGTAGCTGCATTAAAATACTCTGAAGCAATCCTCAATTGAACATCCTGTTTCATTGTGTTTTAAGACACTCAATATTATGAGCAGTGGTTTTAAAGTTTCTTTAAAAATATTGTGAAATTATTTTGAAAAAAACAAAAGAAAAACTGATCTTGCAGAACCCCATTAAGGTGATTGCTTGCCTTAAGGTGAGCTTGCCCTTTGAGACTACTGGACAGTTTGAGATCTGTTCAACTTTTCGCCCTGCTTTGAATATTTGTTTTTTCTGAGGTAAACATCCAATATAGTTAGATTAATATTGTTGCATTTGCTAGTCACACTTAGAATTTAATCAAAGATGTCATGCAAATTTGTTTGAAACGTTCTTTTGTCCATAAAACTTTGTTCCTAGACGTTACTTTAATTACTATACTTTTTACTATTATTAACTATTATTTTTACTATTATTGCTATATTTTTTGATTAGTTTGGAATGCATTTTTCCTTCTTATATTTCTTTGACATTGTAAAGTTTACAGACAAGTCTTACTTGTCCTACGCTGAGTGATAGTAATCAGAGTTCCAAAGTGTATTAAAAAAAAGATATATTTTTAAAAATATATTTTTAGATATATATTAAAACATTTTTCTAAAAATGTTGGAAAGGTGTCATTGATTTTGAACTTGATCTACACTTGAGTTTTTCATATTATATTTTTGAAAATGAAGTATAAATTTCTTAAAGTAAATCAGAAAAAGACTTGCATTTTAACAATAATAACAGTAGGCAAAAGATTAAATTTAACTTTTCTGGCTACAAAAATGAAAATAGGTAAATTGGAATTTGATAAGAAAAAATCAATATTATGAAACAAGTATTGAAGAATTCAGATTGAAGAGTCCAGATCAAGCTGATGATAAAAAATTCACTCAATTTCAGATCACAGAATTACTTTTTAGTATTTCCCTTGTCAGCACTCCGGTCTGTGAAAAACAATGTGTACCAGACTCCTTAATTCATCATTAACTTGTCTCTTGCTGCTTCTAAATCAGATCTATTTGATTTGGGGAACAGACTGCATCATCCCTGAATACATGTACCAAATAATTTACTGAGCAGCACTTTAATGTGTGTGTTTGATTTGTACATTCTGAGGGGTTGTGGAGTTGATGATTCATTTCACCTCCCATTGGATCTTTCTGTCTTCTCCTTCTTAAAAGGCAGAAACAAGCCTTAATGGGGATTTTTTTTTTTTTTTTTTTTTCAAATCTGAAGAGAGACCAAAGACCTTAATCAATGTACATAGGTAGGGATGCTGGATGTAGGTTTTATTATGGTTTTTTGGTGGTCTGCTTCAGAGACAGAACAAGAAGGTAGTGAGTATTTCAGTGCTGAAATGTTAAATCAGACCTTTCATGAGAACTGATTCTCTTTAACTTTCTTGTTCAGAAGGCATTCAAAAATGAGACTTCATGTTGAATTTTTATCACAGTGGAAAAGTAACCAAAAACGGTAATTTTTTTCCCCAATATTTTTCAATTTATAAAATAAATAGGGGATGTTATATAATCAAGCTACGTCTTATCATAACTTCTTATATCGTGTAACAGATAGTCCAGGCAGATGAGAAGCATTTCTGTGCCTGGTGCTAACTGATGCAGATGAGATCATGGACCAGGTTAAGAATGGAGACAGTCTGGGCTGTAGCTACCTGATTGAGTTTATCGAGGAATATGGACCTGGCAAAGAGAAAAGTAAGGAACCTGAACTTCAGGAGAGTGAAATTCCAGCTGTTGAAAAATTTGCAGGCGAGATCCCCTGGGGAATTGTCTTCAGAGATAAAGGAAGCATCAGAGCTGGCAGCTCTCTAAGGATGCATTCCATACAACACAAGAACTCTAAATTCCTACATGTAAAAATCAAGCAGGGAAGGCAGGAAAACAGCGTGGACCTGCTTACCAAGCTGAAGTGTAAGAAGAAAATGCACAGAGAGTGGAATCAGGGACATGTGGTCTGGGAAATGTATAGGGATGCCAACAAGATGTGTAGGAATGGGATCTGGAAAGCCAAAGCACAGCTGGAGCTGAACTTGGCAAGGGATGCAAAGAATAATAAAAAGAGATTCTACAGGTTCGTCAGTCAGAACAGGAAGACTGAACAGTTTTTAGCCTTTCTGAGAAACAAGTTGTAAACTTGTGACAGCAGACATGGAGAAAGCTGAAAAACTCAATAATATTTTTTGCTTTAGTCTTCATTGATAGTCATTCTTAGCATATCTCTCAAGTCTCTGAACCTCAGGATAGGGACTGGGGGAATAAGGTCCCATGCATTATAAAGGGACATATTTGGAAAGTCATGGCAGTGATCTGAAGCCGTATGAAGCCAGATGAAGCCACCAGTAATTGTAAAAGGGAAACATCACTCCCATTTTTAAAAAGATAGGACTCAAGACCCTGTGAGCTATAGGCTGGTCATTTCCTTCCCCATACCTGGAGAGATTGTGGAACAGATCTTTCTGGAAGCTGTATTGAGGCAAGGGGAAGACGAAGTGTTCTGAAGAAGCCAACATGGTCTCAATGAGGGCAAACTGTGTATGACCAATCCAGTGGCTTATTATAATGGAGTAACAGCATCAGTGGACAAAAGAAGAGCAAATCTATCTGGACCCTTGTCAAGCTTTTGACATGGTTCCACATGACATCCTTGCCTATAAGTTGGAAAGATATAGATTTGAGGAGTGAACTATTTGATGAATAAGAATAGGGTGGATGTCTGCAGCCAGAGAGAAGGTTGTGGTCAGTATGTTCAGGTGTCTTTTGGGAGCCCATATGGGGACCAAAACTGCTATATAACTTTATTAAGACACTGACAGTGGGATTGAGTGCAGCCTTAACATGTTTGTCAATAACACCAAGCTATGTAGTGCAATTGATCCCCTGGAGGGAAGGATGCCATCAAAAGGGATCTAGACAGGCTTGAAAAGGTCCATGTTAACAAGGTCAAGTGCAAGATGACACACCTGGGTAGGGGCAATCCCAAATATGAGTACAAACTGAGGGTTGTCTGGAGTGAGAGCAGCCCTACAGGGAAGGACTAGGGGGTGCTGGTGGATGAAAATGAGATATGACTCAGCAGTGTGCACTTGCAGCCCAGAAAACTAGCTGTACCTTGGGTTGCATCAAAAGAATATTGGACAGCAGGACAAGGAGGTGATCGTCCCCTTCTGCTCTGCACTTGTGATACCCCACCTGGACTGCTATGTTCAGCTCTAGGGCCCTTAGCATGAAAGAGATGTGGAAAGAGTGATCCACAGGAGGGCCACTAAAATGATCTATGAACTACAGCTACCTGAATTTAAAATCTTTGTCTTGATTGCCTGAATTTTTCAGGAGCTGTGTCACCTAAATGGGTGTCTTTTAACAGCCCTCATAGTTACCTTTGTCTTGGCATGGAAAATGGAACAGAAGAACTAGCAATAATATTTTCAAAATGAGTTTTTTAAGTCTGCATACTAAAGATGTAATATTATTATTGCATATACTTACTTCACAGTATTGGGATAAAGCACATACACATAAGAAAGAAGTTTATTGCTCAATTCTTTTGTTCTGTCAAGAATCTCATCTAGAATATCTGAGGTGTATATATTTTTCTGTGTCAGCGCTTGTTTATGAATCTGGAGTGACATAATTGCATATCCTTGAAAGAGCAATGGTGAATTACTAACATTTAAATTGTAATTTCAGGCTCTGATGACTTGGCAGTAATGAGTAGCTTTAGACTTTTAGTCATTCTTTGAAGTTTAATTTTTTAGAAATAATTATTCTAGTTTTAAATTACCATTAAAAGGTTTAGATTTGTAAGTGTTTGTGGTATTCAGATACTGGTCTCAAGTTCTATGCCTAGAGGCATTATGCTGCTGAAAGAAAGTTGTGCTGTGACCAGCTTCTTCAATTATCCAGATCAAAATGGAGTAGCCACAGAGACTTAAAGTATCTCCATTCTTAGATTATCTTATCTCTGTATAATGGAAGAGACTGGATTTTACACAGGGTGAAGCACACTGGGGTCTGAAGCTCGGGTATTTTTCTTCACTCCCCTACTTGTCTATGCACAGAGTGGAAAGAGACCAACTACAGGGCCATTACCCTGGAGACAACTGGGATGAATACCTGCACAGAAAATATTTAAGAAGTTAAATTTCTGCACTGTACATGCTGAGTTCTACATGAGTGTTTGTCACAGGCCCCAATTTTCATTTCACTTGGACAGGTTTACAAATACCGAGTTAATAATGTGTTATCCTGAGAGACGGAGCCTGCTGAGATAAGGAAATGTAACATGCAGTATTTACATTTACAGTCCTGGCTTTCCCATTAAAATATTTGTAGTACACTTTAGAAATGTGGATGTGCTTACTGTGCAGATTTCCATAGCATTATTTCTGTGCTCTGTCAGAATATTGTGTAAATACACTGAAGACAGTGGGTGAAAACAAAATGTACGTTAGCATTTTTTTTTTTCTCAAAATGCAGCAAATAGATTTCAATATTGTTTTTACAGCTTATTTTCTCTTTAGGGCACAAAGTAACACGGGATGGTTTAAGTTCTTTTGCTTTCGAATGTCCTTCAACTTGTTAATTTCAAGGCCTCACTGTTTGCTGTGATTCATTGCAGCAGTGAATAACGAATGTCACTAAAATAGTGAGATCGCCTGAACTACTTTAGAAATTAATGGACTGACTGTGATATACTGGAGCCTCTTTCATGCATCTATAATTGGAGAGCCAATTTATTTCCAATCATTTCAAGCACTGTAATTATAGTGCATCATTGTTGCCTGCTTAACATTCATACGGGAAGCTGGCACAATAATGCTGGCAGAAGGCCACATATTTTACAGCTGAAATGAATGATAAAAATGAGAGGTAATATACAAAGGCACAGAACTTTAAATTTTGTTTAGAGGTTTTGTTCTGGCTAACATGGCATGGGGTCATGGTAGAATGATATGGAATGAAATCGTGTTCATAAAATGTCAATAAAAATGTTCTCCAAATAGACCATAAATCAGTGTGAGAGGAAAAAAAAAGAAGATAAATCAAATGTTTTATATAAAAATCCCATAATCTGTAATACCCAACTTTTTATTTACATTTCAGCTGGAGAAAAATGTTGGTTTATTTGGCAGGAAAATAAAATTCAGTGAGGTTATTTTTTTTTTTTTTTATAGTGGAAAAATAAGGAATTGTCACAGAATGACAGAATGACAGAATCAGAATCACAGAATCCTCAAGGCTGGAAAAGACCTTCAACGTCATCAAGTCCAATCACTGACCCAGCACTACCACATCCACTTGTAGATTCATTAAGGCTGGAAAACATCTCCAAGATCCCCAAGTCCAGCCACAGCCTATCTCACTCTGTCAACTAAACCATGTTCCTAAGTGCCACATCTCCACGTTTTCTGGCCACTCTTTCAGGGAAAAAATTTTCGTGAATATCCCCAAGGTACTGGGGGGCTGAGTACATCAACAAACCATTCTGTGTCCATCTTTGCACCCACCACTTTGCCCAGAATAGGAGATGTAGTTGGTTATCATCCAACGTTGCTGTGTTAGTTGTTGGCCAGCATGGGGACCAGGTCCTGTGTGATGATTTTGTACTGCTGCTAGGCCATGAAGCCCAGTTACTGAGGTGTTAGTTTTTGATATGCCCAGCCAGTGGCTCAATCTCCACCACTAACACCCAGAAGGTGATGTTGTGTCTGGTGTATTTATCCAGGAGCCTGGAGAAAGGGAACGTCATCTGTGTCATCCACGGCTCATACTCCAAACCCATTCTCATGATTGTCCTAGTAGCCTCAGTTCCTGGGCACAGCACTTGATGAAGTAATTGCCCAAGGCCTTGTGGAACTTGTCCGCTGTTTGCCCTTCAGCGTTCCCTTCCCCATCAAGGACTCACTGGTCTTCATTCATGTTGAGGTCATCCGTGGGATGCCATAGATGGACAGTGGGTGCCTGGCCATAGCCATGGCATGGTGTGAAAGGGGGATCTGCAATGGAGCAGAGCACAGCCCCCACAGCCCTCCTGCATCCCCACCCTACGTCCCAGTTTGGCATCTTCATCCCACAGACTGAAATGCTGCAGCTTGAAGCTGTAAGGGACATCGTTGTAGACGTAGCATGGATGGCGAAGTAACAGAATCAATAGAATCATAGACAGGGACTGGATGGAATCTGAAGTTCATTGTCTTGAAGACCTCTAACAAGAGTTGTGTCTAGGCAGATTTTGAAGGAAGACTCCACAGATGGAGGCTCCATGACCTCATTGTACAGTTTATTCCAATACTTGACCATCCTTACAGACAAAAATGACTCTTGTGTTGCGGAAGGACTTCCTGCATTTAAGTCTGTGTCCATTGCTTTTGACCTTTTACTGGGGACTGGCCCCATCTTCTTTACAAACTGTCATCAAATATTTTTACAGATGGATAAGATCCTCACCTGGGTTTTCCAGGCTAGACTCCCAGACTATCCTTCTATGTCAGGCAGAATTATAGAATCAATTGGTTTGGAAAAAATGTTCAAGATAATCAAGTCCAATCATACACACAACACTACAAGTCCGCTGCTGAGCCACGTCCCTAAGTACCATGTTCACACATCTTTTAAATATCTCCAGTAATGAGGACTCTACCATTGCCCTGGCAGCCTGTTCCAATGCATGATCACACTTCCTTGGCTTTGACAAATCCTATCAGTACTTTTCCTTCCTGTCTTACTAACATTCCCATCAGCCTTATTGCCTAGACTTTTATCGCAGTATTTTTGGTACTAGTTGTATTTCCTCCCACCATTAAAAGAAAGCATTAGGACTACCCACATTGAATGTGTACTCCTCCGTTTGCCATGACTGATGAACTTTTTCATCCTTTCTTACCTTGCACTGCTGAGAATGGGTAGTCTCATGTATGTCTTCTCTGTCATGCTAGCCTCATTCCTAGAATATTGTGGAGCTCACCTTGGAGGTGAGCCTCCAAGGGTACTTTTTCAATTAATTCATATTACTGGTCAGATATCCTACAGTCTTTCTTAAAATGGCAAAATTCTATCCACCTTTTGAATATGAATATCTTTTCTTTGTGGGTAACTGCATTCAGAATAAGCCTCCCTAATCTCCGTCACTGATTGTTAGAGGCCTTTCAGTTTCACTCAGTAATTTAAGTCTATTACCCTGTGGTGTATTTGCATGTAATAAAGGGAAATACATTCTCACACTTTTAGCTCATAAGGGGAGAGACAAGTATTTTGCTTTAGGAGGTGACAACAGTGCTGAAGAGAATGAGATTTTTCAGACTTGTCGATTAAGTGCAAAACTTATTTTTTGCATGCTGAACAAAGAGAAATCCATGCTCCTTTTTATCTCCATCTTTGCTTTTCTGCATGCAGTGATAAACTATAATAAGAAAGGTTTACCGACTCAAATACTAATTGTGAAAAGACAACAAAAATGAAGATGTTGCCTTATAATTTTAGCTTACATAAGTCCCAGACTTATAGAAAGCAAAGTGTGTGCTAGCTCCAGGGTTGATGAGCTCAGCTTTTATTGACTGAACAACAAAGGCGTAAGTATGAATCTTTCTGGATATCACCGAAGTATAAGTGGGCACCTCCATAATGAATAGTCAGAAGATTCACAAGAAGGTACATCTGAATAATAAAGCTGATCCACTTCAGACTTTCTTCCCTGGTAACCCATGCTATAGATACTCTCTGGTGTACCCTGGCTCTGACCCGGTGAAAAATTGTTCACCGTTGGAGAAATCCTGGTGAACTTAATTCACTTTGGGACCTGCACCCTGTAGCTATCACAGATGTGAGACAGAGGCTGAGCTGGCTTAGAACAAGATGTAGCCAAAAGCAAGTTGCTGATCACTCGCCTTATATCTTCTGCTCAGGTGATGTAGATCTTCATAGGATTTTTCTGTGTCATTAGATGCTTTTTTTAGATCAGTTTTTGATCAATATGTTCCCATAGCCACAGTTATTTATTTATTTGTTTGTTTATTCTTCCTGATGCATGAAAAGAGAGATCAATACTTATTCAAAAAGTATTGCAAAAGTTTGACAACAGTGCATATACTCTGGTTCAAGACTGTAGTAAGAAATTCTTGAGAAAGGAGGAGGGGATGGAGTTTGGATGCAGATTAGAATTCCGTTGCTGTGTTAGTGCAGCAAAAGAATTCCCTACCTGAGAGCATTGTAAAGTCTGAGAAAAACATCACCATTATCCAGAAAGGTCACCAAAAGAAACCAATTAGAATTCTGGAAGGAATAAATCTTTAATAATACCCTCCCTTGAAAGGTCAGCGAAGAACTCTACATAGGTCTCTTATTCCCCAGAAGGCACTGGAAATATTTTCAGTTGGTGTAAATTGGTATAACTCTGCAAAAGTTACTGAGAATTTACTATTCTCTGTGCCTGCTAAATTCAAGCAGTGGTTTGCCAAACACAGGCAAGCCTTGGCTGCATCAAAATCAGTTTCCTATTTAAGCAACTGGAATTTATTTTGCATATGACATACATACAAGTATAGTAATGGGAACACTGCAGTACAAAAATGCTGTGTTAAAAATGATCAAATTTAATTATGAAATCCTTTTTGTTTGCCCTGATATGCTGCATGTAAGGTGCAAAATGCTCAAGAATTTCAGTTGAAATAAGTGTTTCTCTGCATGCATACAACCCTGAGTTTTTGGAAACTTCTTTTAAAACCACAAGACAGCTTTAATGCTTCCTGTAAAGTATTTGAACATACAGTGAGGGCATTCTGTTGAACTCAAAACAAGAATATTTTCTTTTTAGATTAGAGGGAGCAAAATGGAGGATATTAAAGAAACAGAAACATGGACTGTTCTTTCAGGAACAGAAAATAATCACCCTAGAGGGCTTCTAGTTGCTGAAGAGAAAGAAAATGGCAACAGATGACAAACTGGAGAGTGCTAGGAAAATGTATTGATGCAGATGAAGTGAATAATATGAGGTAAGGGAGATGACTTGGAAATCAGCTTAAACCGTGAATAACAAAAGACTAAATACCAACCAAAAATTCATACTGCATTCTGAACTTTACTTCACTGATAGCTTGTGTAGGAATAAATGGGTAATATAACAGAATAGGTCTCCCAATGTATGATAGCAGAAAAGTTATAGAGAAGAAAGGTTTCCCATTATTAGAAACTAGGGAAATATTTAGGCTTGATAGAGCCTACATCAAAAAGATGAAATCATAAAAAATCTTTATCTCCGAATAAAAGTTGAGACAGAAGTTCATAAAATGCGGATGAAGCAAAGAAGAAGAAAAATGGTTAGTCTCAAGAATTAAAGACCTTTTTAAGCTTGGCACTTAGAAATAAGTAACCAGACCAAGACCAGACGTATATATTCCTGCACAAATTTCATAAACCTAAAAATCAAAAAGATGAATGGATTTTATGAACTGAGAATATTCATGATTTTGAATTGTATGGAACTTAGTGAGACACTGAACTTTTATGGTGCAAATATTATAGGAATGAAAAGTAATGATGAAAGAACATCACTGTCCATTGAAGAAAGCCATGTATTTCAGAAAAGATATTGTAAAAACTTCACTTTGAAGGTGCGAGCAATGGTATTGCTCTAAACTGCTCTAAAATGCTTACTCTGCTCAACACCTTCCCCTCCAGCCTGCATCCCTGCAACTGGGATTGTAGGCAGGTGCAGCCCTGGGGATAGGCTGAAGATTGTGTTTAAAGGTATTCACAGAATCATAGAATCATAGAACTGTTTCAGTTGGAAGGGAGCCTTAAGTCAATCTCCCCTGCAACGAACATACAGAGGACACATGCAGCTCCATCAGATGCTCAGAGGCTGGTCCAGTCTGATCATGAATGACCCCAGGGATGAGACATCCAACACCTCTCTGGGCAACCTGCTCCAGTGCCTCACCACCTTTATAGTGAAAGATTTCTTCCTTATCTCCAGTCTAAATTTCTCCTCTTTTCATTTGAAATCGTTCCCCTTCTCCTATCACCACAAACCCTGCTAATGAGTCTGTCTTCTTTCTTACAGCCCCCCTTTAGGCTGCTCTCAGATCTCCCCGGAGCTTTCTCTTCTCCAGGCTGAACAGTCCCAGCTTTCTTATATTATATTAAGGGAGGGTACAGCACAGAGATTGCTGATGACTCCTTCTCACAGATGGGAAGATATCAAGGGTAGGGCAATTCTGTATTTGTCTGGACAGCAGCTATGCTCCTAGAGCCTTTGCAGGCTCTGGATCAATAATAGCCAAAAGGGCATGGAAGGTAGCTCCAGCATTGCTTGCAGCTTGCAGAGATGTCAGAGCAGCTATCACGGTGCTGTCCCAGCAAACAAGTAAAATAAATGATGTAATTACAGGTGTCTGATAGGTTTTTTTTAAGATGGTGATCCCAGGTTACACATATATGTATGTATACATACACACAGAGAACTAGTACTCAATGAACATTGTAATGTGTCACAACAAGAACTAAAAGAATTTGTAGTATAGCATAGGAAAAGATCCTTACTAATCAAGCATACACTCAGCTTTCATGGTTATTACACCGTCAGTCAGCTAATTGTAGTGCAGCAGTAAACAGAAGGGGTATTTATCAAGAGCTATCTGGAATGTGCAAAGAGACATTTATGAGGAATGATGCCATAGCAGATAAACTGCTTACACAATGGCAATTTTGTCTATTTGTCTTGCCAGCTGTTTATCAACATTTTTTATTCACATGTTAACCTAGGGAATTAAGGAATGGCTAGTGCAGCATGAAAGCAAAGAGAACCTTCTTTGGGGACCTGCTGTAAAAAATCACTCTTTCTCAAAAATGTTTTGGAGTTTCTTCTCATGTGGTCATAAAAATGAAAAACATTCTTTAATCAGGAAAAAGTGTCAGAGATCAGAGGAAGCCATTTTCCAGGGAGGTTAGCAGCTCTATTCTGAGCTATGCTGCAGTGCCATCACGTAAACTACTGCTGGAATATAAATTAATACTGGCATATAAGCCCAGCCACATCGTATACTTATGACTAGGTTGCAATAACACCCAGTCTGGGCATTCACAAATCACACCACTTTTCCTCTCCTACCTCCAGTCTTGAGCTTCATTAAGAATCACCATCATGTAGTATAAAGGTCCTTGCAACTTTTTTAAGGCTTTGAAGACCACAAAGATTGCATTTTTATTTTTTAGCCCCTGAAATCACAACAGTTGGAAAACAATCAGCTCTGAAATTGGTCAGAGCTTGACCAGAGTTTAAGGGTTTCTGAAGGTTGTGACTTTAAAGAAAATTTACAAATACTCTAAGAATTAGTGAAATTGAAATCTATTCACTGAAACTGAATAGGCAAACCAATATCAAGCCAGCATATTTTAGGCAAAACTGGAGAAATCTTGCAGTGTTTCTTCTCAGGAATATCATCCTCTAAATAACTTACGAGTACATATTATTTATCAGTTACTGTATGTTCTGCTTAACTATGTATCCACACACCTTAAATTACCTCAAATAGGAATTCTTAGACAGTGGCAGGGAGTGAGACAGTGGTATCACAGGACCAATAGAATGGCTTGGCTTGGAAGGGACTTCAAATATCATCTAGTTATATATTAGAATTATAGAATCCTTGGAGTTGGAAGGGAGCTTTAAAGGTCACCCAGTCCAACTCCCCTGAAATGATCAGGGACACCTACAGCTCCATCAGATGATCAGAGCTCGATCCACACTGGCTTTGAAAGACTTCAGGGATGGAGCATCCGTCACATCTCTAGGCAATCTGTTCCAGTGCCTCTTTACCCCAACTTTAAAATACTTTTTCCTTATATATAACATAAATCTACTCCCTTTGAGCTTGAAACCTTCCCTCTTGTCCTATCACAGCTGACTCTGCTAAAGAGTTTGTCCCCTTCTTTCCTGTAGCTCCCCTATTCCCCCTATCCCCCTATGCCGCTATCACGTCACCTCAGAGCCTTCTCTACTCCATGCAGAGCAGCCGCAGCTCTCTCAGACTGTCCTTGTAGGAGAGGTGTTCCATCCCTTGGGTCGTTTTTGTGATCCTCCTCTGGACATACTGCAACAGGTCTATGTCTCTCCTGTACTGAGGACTGCACGTCTGGACTCAGTACTCCAGGTGAGACCTTACCAGCACAGAGGTATTTATTATTATATATTTAATAAAACATTGTGCTATTTCCCAGGCGAGGTAAAAAGCTGTCTCCTGTTCAGAGAATGCAAATACTTTGTGCATCTAAAATTTACTACAACAAGGTAATTTATCTTTGTCTCAAGTACTCAAATTCTGTGTCTACCTCTAAATGCCTAGGGTTATTTTCTGGTGATAAGGAAAACTTGCCATGAACTGACTCGAGTAAATAA
Organism: Centrocercus urophasianus; assembly: GCF_019232065.1. Taxonomy (NCBI): domain Eukaryota; kingdom Metazoa; phylum Chordata; class Aves; order Galliformes; family Phasianidae; genus Centrocercus; species Centrocercus urophasianus. The sequence continues at coordinate 27,909 of NW_024884141.1, read as the reverse complement.
CATTAATAATACCTCTTAGCTTCCATTGCAGGGTGCCTGCATCCATACTGCCTATTGAAAATGATCCCTGATGCACGCTAACTTAATTCCCAGAAATTGCTCAGGTAAGAACTAATTGGGCTGGGGCCAAAAGCTGAAGAAACTTACTTGTATAGATGATTGAATTCCAGTCCCTGAGGACACTTTCTGGTGCTGTTAATGTATCAGTATAACTGTAACATCTGTTTGGAGCAAGAAGACTGGATTTTATTGTCAATTCTTTTCTTGTGAAGTCATGGATTTCATAACATTGGACAAACCAGAATTGAAAGAAACTGGAGCAGCCAAAAAATAAATAAATTTAATTAAAAAAAAAAAAAAAAATCAACTTCCTAAGAATTTGGGGGAATGAAAAAAAATATAAAATCAATTCAAACACTGATATCAAATTTGTTTTCATTAACAAAAGACGTGCAGCAATCCCTTGGATTCTGCTCATTCATACAGAGTGCCAGTAGAGGAAGCAGAACAAAAAATTTGGCTTATCATAGAATCATAGAATTGTTTAAGTAGGAAAGAGACCTTTAAAAGTCATCTAGACCACCACCCCTGCAATGAACAGTGACACCTACAGCTAGACTAAGTGCTCAGAGCCCCGTCCAGCCTGACCTTGAATGCCTTCAGATTGGGGCATCCATCATTTCCCTCTCTGGGCAACCTGTGCCTGTGACTCACTGCCCTTATTGTAAAAAAATTTCCTTATATCCAGTCTAAACCCTTATATCCAATCTTACCCTCTTGTAGTCTGAAACCATTCTCCCTTGCCCTCTCTCTCATATAAAATTTGCAGTATTTTACAGTGTATTCTGAAGTAAGTAGTAGGGTACCCAAAGAGCCTTAGCCAAGCAATAGGACACTCATGTAATTCCTAATGACCATCAATTCCAAACTACGTGGAGTTTTTTGGTTCAAAATGTGAGGCTGGAAGCTCTGTTTTTCATTATTCAGGGAAGATGTACTATCTATTTATCCAGCAAAATTGCTAATTTCTTATATTATCTCAAAGTTTTCATTGTCAAAGAACTCAAACGTTCTAGTAATTGGGCTAAATACATGTTTTCCTTTTATTTTGTTGAAATCTAAAGGAACTGTAACTGAGATCTGCAAAGGCATGTTGGTACATAACTCCTTTAGGAGTTAGGCACCTCGCTACCACTTATTCTTGGAATCAAAAGATAACACAACAGTTATAGACATAAATCTGTTTCTTAACAGCTTAGAACTAACAACTGACAATGGAAGTGAAAAATTCCACATAATGTGCATAGCAGCAATGACATGACAAGGCTGAAAAGGAACACTGCTACGTAAGTGGTAGTTAATGGTTCTTCACTACCCGTATGATGACCTGATGTAAATGCCTTGCCTTTGAAACCTCACTTGTAACTGAAATTTGCATTGTCCTCTTCTTCTGCAGCTTAATATTCAGTGTAAGTAGCAACTTATGGAGTTCTCCAGCTGCATACATTTTAAAGACTCATCAATGTAAAGAGAGATATATCTTGCCTACTGAGTACCCATATCATTCAGGTACAGAATCAATTTTTGAATGGTACAGAGCCTCACCTCACACAGAAGAGTGCAAGTTTAAACTTTCAGCACTACGAGGGTTTCCCTGGAAAGCTGACTTGTCCCATATGAGCTTCAGTCCAGGGTACAAAGCCAGATAAACTGATTTTATGTACTGTGACTTATTTAATCTGTTTTTAATGCTAACATGTTCATTTATTTTATGTTCCTTCCAAGCCTGTTACATTATCTCTTTCCCTTAATATAAATAAAAATATAAATCAGAGCTGTAGCTGTTAATGCTTCAGCAATACTTTGAAGCTGAAAGTATTCAGTATTCAGCAGCAGCTTCAAAGGAGGTAAAAAAAAAAAAAAAAAGTGGATTATTTTCGGAGTATTTTTGGAGTATATGTATTGTCTGGGTTGATCAACACTCTTCTGTGTAAGAGTGGAATTGGGCCAAGACCTAAGGTCACATTTTTGCAAATATTTATGCACTGAAAGAGACAAGCAGGCAGGCAGTAAAATTTACACGAGTCAAACTAGATTAAGGTTCAGATTCATAAACAGAGGCAAACCTTGACAACTGATGAGGAACATGACGATCTTAAAATCTGCATGCTGTATCAGGAAATGCCTAAGATGATAATGGCAATTGCTGAAGGGAGGAGAATATCTGAAATATTGCCTATGTGCTCAGTTTCATATGAGTAGTTACCCCTGTGGAATAGAACTAGTCCAAGATTCTGCTTTGTTTTTACACTTAAGTAACACAGCAAGGTTCAGACACCTATTTTTATATTCTCTATGCGTTGGTCGAGATGCATCTGAGGTCTGAATAGTAAATGTTCTCCCTTTTGTTTTATTTTTTTTTCTAATTTTCCTCTTATTCCATATCAGTTGAAGTCAATTAGTATCTTTGTTATTAATAAGGCCACATTTTGCAAAAGGCAATATCTGTTTCTGGACACTGTACAAGAACATGTCCTGGCCAAAGAATATTAATACTACGACTAAGCTGACTGCAAATGTTATTGAACTTTCTAACTTCCAGAGGGTGACTATGAAAATAATGTTCATCATTTCCCACAGGTATGAGAGGATATCAAATAAAATTATCAAGTGTCAGTTTATGAACTCACAACACATATTTGAACTACAGAACTTACTGTCACAGGATATACTGGAAGTCAAAAGTTTACATACACTCAAAAAGCAACTAGACAAATTTATGGGAGAAGTATTCATTCAAGGGCTATTAAGCACAAAATGTGTCCGAGCCACAGAGTGCTGGAGGCGGGGAGAGTGCATCAGGGAAATATCATTGTATGTGCCCCTCATTAATTTTATTACTGTGTTTTTCCTAGCTATCTGCTTTTGACCACATCAGTAGAGAAAATATTGGACTAGATGGATATTTGCATGCCCCAGCATAGCCATTCTTGCAATCTTCTGTTGAGAAGTGAGAGCAGAATATTGCAACAGATCAAGCCAAAGGATGCCATAATAATATAACCATTACCTTAAAAAACATTTATAAATAGGCTTGGCTTCTAAATCAATTTTCAGCAAACATCCTGTGGCTCACACAGAGAAAAAACTATGTTTAAAACTCTGGCTTTGCGTTGAAGGACCTGGATTTCCTCAGATGTGACAGTCCACAATAGAGGGGATTTTTATGTACTCCACACTCCATTCTCAAAATTTCATCCTGGAGAATGAAAAAATTAGGGACAGTTCTTTGTGTGGATTAGGAATGGTTCAACCATCTGGGCAGGAGCAAGAAGAGAGTGTGTACCATGAAGACTAATAGAGTCTTAGAATCATAGAATTGTTAGAGTTGGAAAGGACCTCTGAAGACCATCTAGTCCAAGACTCCTGCAATTCATAGACTCATAGAATCATAGAATGGCCTGGGTTGAAAAGGACTGCAATGATCATCCAGTTTCAACCCCCTGCTATGTGCAGGGTCGCCAACCACCAGACCAGGCTGTCCAGAGCCACATCCAGCCTGGCCTTGAATGCCTCCAGGGATGGGGCATCCACAGCCTCCTTGGGCAACCTGTTCCAGTGCGTCACCAACCTGTGTGAAGAACTTCCTCCTAAAAGGGACATCACAGCTAGATCAGAATCAGTGGCTCTGAGGTAGAGCAGAGTGCTGTTGGTCACTGTGTTAAAAGTCTAGAGGGGAAAATGTATGAGGAGCTCAAATCCCTTGGTTTTTCTCAGCCCAGAGCAGAGGAGGCTAAGGGGTGGCCTCATGGAGGCTGCAGCTCCTCACAGGGAGTGGAGGTGACAGTGACAGGGCCCAAGGAATCTGAGTCAAGGGAGTCTAGGGAAAGGTTCTGCCCCAGAGGGCAGTAGGCATGGCCCAGAGCCACTGGAGTTCACAGAGCTTTTGGACACTGCTCTCAGACATAGGGTTTAGCTTTTGAGTGGTCCAGTGTGGAGCCTGCAGTTGGACTGGATGACTATTGTGGGTCCCTTCCAACTCAGGATATTCTGTGATTCTAAAATTTGATGCTTTATTCCACTGTTCAGGAGTCCATCTAGGAGCAGAATTGTATTCCCAGAAACTAATTACCCCCATAGCTTTATCTGTGCCCACCTAGAATCCAGACCCAGATTCTTCCCTTCACTTTTTACTCTCAAGTACACACTGGCACTGCTCTGTCCAGATATCTCCACAGCAGCAGGTCATTAACTGGCTCTTCACATCCAAAGAGCTGTCATGGCTGTGGTATAGTTCCATGGGCTCTAGAAGCCTAGATCTTGATGCTGTTTGGAATTGTGCGCTCTTGTACAGTGTCAGGCACATGCCGTACTTTCCTGATTGAAGCTCTATCTCCTCCTCACTATTTTCTTTTATGGTTGCTAGATTTATTTGTTAATTATTATTTAAATTGTGAGAATTGATTAGAAATAGCTTGTTTTCCTTTTTATAGCTCATTAAAGTTAAGCTTCTGGAAGCAGTATACGGCAGCAATGATAAACAGACTTTAACTGCAGTTTCCTAAGATGGTTCCTTTAATGGGCTCATAAATACAGTTGCTGGTTGTTTATTCTTTCATTACTGGAATCTATGGTTTAACAAAAAACCTTTGGTAAATCAGCAAATATTTGCATTTACATTTTTTAATGGTTATAGAGAACTTGGGTGCAGATAATCTCCAAGTTAGTGTTCCTCAAGTGTGAGTTCATAATGCCTAGGACAAGAGGAAATGTTTCAAACTAAGAGAGGGGAGATTTAGACTGGATATAAGGAAAAAGGTTTTTATGATTAGGGTAGTGAGGCACTGGCACAGGTTGCCCAGAGAGATGGAATATGCCCTGTCTTTGGAGACATTCAAGGTGAGGCTTGGAGCTGTAGGTGTCCTTGTCCATTGCAAGGGAGTTTGACTAGGTAGCCTTCAAAGGTCCCTTCTGACTCAAACAATTCTGTGATTCTATGATTTCCTGAGCTTGAAAGTTCAAATGGAGGTGACGTAACCCTTCCTCCCTGCATTACTATTATGAAATCTATCTGGAAGCAGGAAGCAGAACAAATTACACAGTATTTGTTCAGCTCTCTTGGACCTAGATGATGGGTACTGTCTGATGCTTCATGAAGTGGAGGGTCATCGTATACTGCTTGCTTGCTTCCTTATTTCTAGCTTTTAAATTACCTTAAAAGAAGGTAAATAACTTACCATTAATTTTCATGAGTACGGTTCTTTATATTAATATTAATGAGAACATTATTGTAATATGACATTTCCTCGTAAGCAGGATGGTACTGCATGCAATCATATACCTTGTTAATGAAAGGTGTGGTCCATTTCACTTTGAAGGTGAAGAAAATTTGTACATTTCAGCATGAATGAGAGTGAAACATAAAGTTGTGAACTAGGCAACAGGACCAGAGCTTAAGAAGTCCTTTAATGTGGCTTTACACACTTTAAAGCTGTGTTTATATTGCTGTCCTTTAGGTTGATCAGCAGAATTTAGAAAAGGTAAAGAAAAGGAAGAGAAAGTTGTCTGCCTGCTTCTTTATTAATTTTAGCTTTTGGTATGCAGATGCTTTCTGTCATGGTTATGTTTATGAATATGTGCATCTGTATTGCCCAGTAGCACAAGGTGTATTCCTCTCCTTTGTCTGTAAATTCTCTAGTTATGGAAATAAAAATACACCCTGTTTTAGGAGAAACACTATTTTTTTTTTTTCTTTTTACATTCCACAGCTTCCATTTTCCTTTGTGGTCCCTAGTCTTCATTACTACAAGGATCTTTTGTAACTTGCATAGCACATTAAAGCTTTGATATGAGATTCTACCTTATTTCCAAAGAGACTGATGTCTCATTTATCTTCTCAGAATGAAAGCAAAGCTATGGGCTCTCATGTTGCACCATTATTCAGTATCTCCAAAGATCTCCACTAGTAAAATGTTCTCCCTACATTCCTCTTGTTTTCTAAGCATGATTACATCCACAGTAAGGGCAATACATGAGATCCTGTATTCCCGAATCACAGGACTTTCTTGGAATATAATGTTAAATTTCCCTAGGCATAGTTATTTTAAGTTTTATAACCTTACTACGGCTAAACCAAGATAATTATACAGAAATAATTCTGCACACTCTGTATCTCACTAAGCAGCTTGTTTTCACTGTGAATATTTTCTTCTGGTGGAAATTTTTCTTGTTCTCTCCTTTTTCCATTTTGAAAAGTGACTGATTTTTCTACAATTGCTTTATAAATTCATTTTGAGATATTCTTTACATATATATTTGTGTGCATACAGTTATGTGCAATTTACTGGTAAAAAGCACTCCTAAGTATACATGGCATGCCATAATTCCTGGAGGATTTTATGGATTCTTCCTTTCTCTGGTATCTAAGTGAATATGTGAAACGCTGTAGATTCTGTAGCACCAGAAGAACATCATGCAGAAAAGAGAAAAATGTCATTGACTTCTGAATAGTTTGTACTGAAGGTTCCTAACTAAGGACATATAATCTGGTCTACAAATGCTAAAACTAAAAAATGTTCTCACTGACTTGCATGAGTCATCGGCAGATCTGAGAAAGAGCTCCAGGCTCCAGGCTTTCCATCCTTATGTACTTCTTCACCGTAGCTGTAAGTTACCTCTTATTTTAATAGGTATATTGCCTGGTTTCAAAAGTCAGTTAATTTGTTTAATATAGCAAAGCTCATTCTTTCCACAACAGAAGATGCCATAGTATCAGATAATGATGAAAATACTGTTTTCAGAATTTATAATAAGAGTGCTTCAATCCAGACATTACACTTAATGCCTTTTGGATGGCCTCTTTCTCGTATTGGACTGAAGGTCTGAAAGGAAGAAGACATAGGTGAGAAGACCTGTGACAAGCAACTGGGTTCTTTGTACAATACTGAAATCTCACGTCCGTCATTTTGAAAGCTGCTAGTACCAGCTGCAATTGGTATCAGACCCACACTGGGTAAACAACAACTAGGAATACTATTTAAAGATATTGAAAGTAATTAAATTCCCAGATTATTTCTAAAAGACAACATATTTTGGGAGCTATCCTACTCGCTTGGGCTACTTTGCCATTAAAAGGGAGAAAGATCATTAGCGTTAGAAGGTTTTTCCCACATTTATTTTAATATGCTTAAGGGCAGTCATTACACACTCCACAGAAAGGGCCATTTGCAGTGTTCCTCTTTGGAAAGTGGTGAACCTTGCAGTGTTCCCATAGGAATGATTTCATTGGTGATCATATGTGTAATGGTTTCGAAAATTTGAGTATTGAATTTCCCCAATTTTGGAGGAAGTCTAGGCATCTTTAAGTGTGTTTGAGGTGGATTATTTTTCACCTAGCAGAGTCTCAATCACAGGATGAACCATAATTTTCAAGACACTTTCTTTGTCATGTTTGCAGGTTAAATGATCCTTTATGGTTACCAGGCGTAATATTTTACTGACTGCAGAGAGCAGCCTTTGCAAAGGCCTACTGAGTTCACAGTAAAGTATCTCATGTTACTTGTTCCAGTATCCGTGGAACAGGAAGCTTCTGTGCTATGTTTCCATCTCTGCGACTTTTGGCTATATGTTGATTAACTCACACCACCCTAGAGATGGCACAGAAGGCACAAAATCTAGCCTTTCTTCATAACATCTAGCTGGTATATTCAAAGCCATAGCAGTGATGTACTTTCAAGCAGTGGGAACAGTCAGCAATGATCAGATGTGTAAATGCTGTAAAATAATGAAATCCTTGCACAGCGCCTGGATAAAATCAGGCTAACAGATGTCATCATTACCGATGATCAAGAAAATTGAACCAGCCTTCAAGCATCTGTGTAAGGGAGGCATTATTTGCCACTGAGAATTACCTATCCATCAGTGGGGAATTTTAATCCAAAGACCAACTCTGTAAATGTAATTTGCATAAGCATCAACTTAGAAAGGGCAAAGGAGAAAGATTGTTTTATTAGCAATAGGCTGAGACGTATTAATCTGAGAACTGCAGAGAATTCTTAAACACAGAGCCTTAATATAGCAGAAAGAAACAGAATCAGATGAAAGGTTATTAGCTGAAGAGGAAATTTTGAATTTTTGTGTCCTGCAGCTGTAAGTAATCTAACCAGAATGACTTTCTAACAGATCAGAAGAAATTTCTATACCAGAGTATCCAGATCTTTTGTAAAACACAAAGAGCTGATACATTTATTCAAACCTCAATTTCTCACAGCTGTACCAGGGCAGGCTCAGAATGAACACTGGGAAAAATCTCTTTACCATAAGGGTGGTCAAACTCTGAAACAGGCTTTCTGGAGAGCAAGTTGATGCCTCGTGCCTGTCACTGTTCAAGAGGCATTTGGACAATGCCATTATGAGTATTTTTTAAATCATTGGCTAACCCTACTGAGGTCAGGCAGTTGGAGTAGATGATCTTTGAATGTCCAATGGAACTATTATATTCTAAGGGCTGGGGCTGGCCTGACATGCTACATCTATCCCTAAACAACTTCTAAGTACTTTTGTTTTCTGTGCTGTGCTGTGCAGATATGATTCATGTAGTTTACATGATCTACCTCCAGTAACTGAGGTAGAATTTTTGCAGATTTCTTCATGAGAACTACTCATATCTCATATTGTATTCTTCAGTTTCAACGCCTGCTTACTCAAGTCTTCCTATTTCTCTGACTTGTTCTCACGTTATATCTTGTGAGTGAAGATTAAGCAAAGAGACAATCATATTTTCCTGAAAGGAGGCATCCTGTATTTATAGATAAATGCTAGAGGATGGAGAAGCCACCATTGTTTCTGGTAATCAGCCTTGCTATTAAAAAACTCTGTGCCCAATCATTTATATATCTCATCTAACCTTCCAGATAGGTCAGAAAGCTCTTAATGACTGATAACTTGGTCAGTAGCTAAAAATACTGCCAAGGCATCACTCCTTGTGTTACAAAGCTATTCCCTGTTGCTCTTCTGTAGCTAACATATCTTTCTCTTAGCTGTTAAATTAGGTGGAGAAAAGAATGGCCTACATGTATTCTCTTACAACTACCTATCTAAGCCAATAAGCCTATGGTGACATCAGTTGTCTCTCCTATTGATTTTTTCTTTCTTTATACAAGGAAATATGTTCCCTTTTTTCCTCTCAAACTTCTAGGAATTCAGAGTGTGTGCACCCCATCCTATCAACCTTCTCCAAGTCACTGTTTGCCAACTTCAGAGATATATTAATTTGTAGGTATGCTTCTCACAATACAAATCCAGCAGAATCTTTTCAGAAACGTCCGCATTTGATGATGATATTTTTTTCACTGACTTCGCTCTTGGAGATCAGTCAGCGTGTTCTCAAGCCATTTAATATATGCTCCACTGATAATGTGTGGAGTTCATTTTTTCATCTGAATATCACATGGTATCAAGGCAAACATCTTAATAAAGGTAAGTTATAACTCATATATTATTGAGTGTGTATATATGTCATTAAATCACATAAGGAAATCAAGTTAACTTCATGAGCTGTTCTTATAAAACTATATTGACTAGTGTTAATTATAATTCTACCTTTAATTTTCATCACATTAATCTCATATCAGCTTTGGGACTTCTCTGTGGGAGAGTGATATCAGATTAACAGGCCTGTAGTTACTTAGATAATCTCTTTTTACTCACTGAATATCACTGAGAAATAAACCTTATTCTGTATTAATGTGCCTTAAGATTTATTTTTAGCAACCATCAGAATTCTGAGGATCTTAGACATTTCTTTCAGGACTCCTGGCTGCAAGTTGGTTCAGATTTAAGTTACTTTAAAATTCGGATTTTCAAGTATTTAGCCAGCTGATTCCCTGGCCTGTCACATTCTCTGCCCAACGTGGCGTTTGTCTCCGTTGGCTTATGAGTGACTGTTCTCACATCCATCTGGCAGGTTGCTCTCAGTTGACTTTTCCATTTGGCTGTCTGCCTAGAAGCATTGGTAGGAAGCCAACTAGTGGGAGAGCCAAACAACTGTCTTGCAAGTGGGACTAATGCAAGCTCCTTGGATGATTTCGTCAAGAACCAGGTAACTGGAATCATCCCAGTTCCAAGAAAAGAAACATCTTCCAAAGTATATGGAAATTATAAAACATGGTAAGCAAACAAATTCAAGAAAGGAAAGCATCTACTGTTGCTCCCTCAACACAAGCTTTAAGATGTCAGATCTAGGGAGCCAGAACCTTTTCATCTGACTTGAAACATTATTTCACACATTTCTTGAAATTTTATCTACTTGATAGGCAATCTATCAGAAAAGAGAGAGAGAGAGAACATTCAGGCAATCTCTCTTCTGCCTCCTAAATCCACTAGTAATAAATAGAAGGAAATACTGGATTTCTCTAGCTAGCAATTTTTTGATGCAATCGAAAGAACAAACAACAAATAGGACAAAATGTCTAATTTTCAATAATTAGGGCTTAGCCTCTATCAGCCACTTGGAATTTCCTTTGAAAATCTTAAATAAATCCTGAATAATTTGAGTCTGATTACATACACTGATTAGAGTTTTCTGGAACTTGCTATAGAAAGTGAAATTCTGGTGGTTTTTATTTGAATATATATTGATGTGTTTTACAAAGGAAGGATACATCATTAAATATATTTTGCAGAATATGTAGTGGCTAGAGATAAAATGAAATGATGCATGAACAGCACAACAATAAAGTCCTTATGGTGAAATGGGAGCTTTGATTACAAAGTTTGGAGAAGACCCATCCCAAACAATCTGTGAGGAGTGTCCTGGCGGTGGACAGGGCTCTGGGGCTTACCTGGGGAAAGCTGTTGTGTTTTACTTCTGTCTGATAAGGAGAAAAAATCTACACCCAGAGAGTCAGCTCAACATTTCTGTTTACTGGCTGAACATCAAGATGAAAGATTTCCCTGCTGTGCAGTCATCTCTTATTGCAAGACCAGTCCAGAAGACAAGAATAAAACAAAGGGCAAAGCAAATGGCCCAGATGAGGGCTGGTAGGGGAAGTTAGATACTGGAAAATAATAATGGTAATGATACCAAAAAACAGTGTGAAAGACCAGCTGAGCATAAAAGAGGAAACAAAGGAAATAGGAAAGTGGAAAATGACTGAAAGAAAGATGAATACTAGGATGCATTGAAAATTCTTCCTAAGCTGTGCTTAAACTCACCATTGTTTTGAGAAGCAGCAGTGAGGCCAGCTGAGAAATTTGCTCTAGGCAGAGAAACTTCTTTTAGCTATACCTACCAAAGATCTACAAAGATAAATGGAACAAATTCAGCTGTAGTGTAGTTACAGGTATTTCTGTCATTTAGGAAAATGCCAATATTTTTCATTTATCCCATGACAGTTGCAATTTTTACATCTGCAGCCAGCTTTCAACCACTCGAGGACAAAAGCACACTTGAAAGTCTTCATGTTAAACACTCCCTTCCGTCTGTAATTTCTCTTACTATAATCACAGATCATCTTGAGAGGATTACTCTTGGTAATACACAGCTTAGGTTTCATCTGAGTGCAGGGAACCATCATCTCCCTAGCACTTGGGATCTCAAGCTCTTCTCAGTCTCTTCCCCACCGAAGAATTCCATAAAGTCACTTTATGTCTGCTCCTGAATTTCCATTTAAACAGTGGGGTGGGAAAGGAGAATGGACATTGATCCAAGTCCAGTAGAGCGCATGGCTATAGCATGGGTAGAAGATTAAAATCAGCAAGATCTTGCAGGAACAGGAGACATGCAGGAATATGACCTACCACTCCCTCACCTTTGAAAGAGAGGACAAAAAAAGGAAAATACATAACTGCAAAGTGGTATGTTGGTTTGGCTATCAATGACATTCTCCTGACAGAATGTAGTTAATCTGTTGATTTAGTCAGTGATACAGTATCTGTCTCAGGTTTGCCTTTTTCTCATTTATTTGATGAACTGATGCTTCCAGATTTCTTCTTCCTTTGGAAGTCAAAAGCCCCAGTCAATCTGATCACTTTCTCTCTTGCTAAATCCACACTGAATGCAGCCAATTTACGCATGGTTGTTTCTGTCACTGTGAAGCTCAGCTAAGCAGCTGTCTGCATTTTATTTTTTAGTCAGCCTCAAGATAAGTGTCCAGCATGTAGCACACAACTTTGGTTGGCTGTTGTATTTACATGAGCTGTGTGCAACACTCTGCAGATTTTCTCCATCATTTGATTTTGCTGGATGATAAAGCTGTGGTAGTTTTGTTGTTGTTGTTGTTGTTGTTTTTGCTTTCTTTTTCATTGCAGCTCTTCTTGTCATAAATTATGCACTGAAGCACATCACATTACATTTTCCTTTATAAAGCACATGAATATGTATTCTATGTATTCAGATAAACAACATCTTTTTTTTTTAACAAGTTCTTGAAGAATTTATCTGCTGAAGCATCTCATTTCATGGCTGTTTTGTGTATTACTTTATATTTGTGTGTACATGTAGTACAATTCTTGTCTTAGAGTTACTGACCCTGTATATCTTTCCTTTTAGCATTTAGCTTATTCATCTTAATATTTAGCAGAGAGGTGGGGCTGAGTGGCTGGGAAGAGGAATCCCTGGCAATAAGAATGACTCTATTTGGGATAATTTTTTCATGTGGCAGTAAGTCAAACTGTGCTTTCAACTTATTTCCTGTAATTCAGAGTTTTCAGTTACATACCTCATATGTATTGTTAGGGGCAGCATAAATAGTTATATATATAGTCCAAATATCAGATTATTTAGAATGTTAAATGAGAGTTTACTGGTACTTGGTTTATTTAGTGTATTCATGCAAATGTAAGTAAGGTGTCTCAGCTTTTTGGTGTCCAACAGTGAAAGAACTCTGCACCTTCAAGGGCAGGTGGTCACACAGTCACTGAATCACAGAATAACTGGCTGGAAGGGGACTCTGGAGATCTCTAGTTAAGCTCTCCTGATCAAAGCAAGGCATTTTGCTCACAGCAGTTTCCAATTAGAGCTCAAATATCTCCAGGGATGGGCATTTCACACCCTCTTTGGGCCTTTTTCAAAAATGTGACCATCTTCATGGTGAATTTTTTTCCCCCTTCTAGCTAATCAGTATTTCTGGTGTTTCAGCATGTGTTCGTTGCCTTCAGTGCTATTTCTGCTCTGTTCTGGGAAGAGCTTGGCTCCATCTGTGCTGCACCCTCTCATTAAGTAGCTGTGGTGCTCCTCAATAAGAAAGCAATAAGATCTCCCATAAGCCTTCTCCAGGCTGTACAAACACAACTCCCTCAGTTTTTCCTTATATTTCATTGCTCAAGCCAACAGGGCATCTTCATGTCCCTATTCCAGGTTTGCTAGACCTGTATTTCCAGGTCGATTAATTTCAGGGTTCATGGGCACTTCCAATTAACTGACACAGACATGGAGAATGATTGAGTGGCACAGTATGGGGTTAATATCACTGAAATAACCAAGGTTAGTGAGTGGTTCTAGAAAAACAAGCAGGTTGAAACTGGAAACATATGCAGCAAAATCATTCAGGGAAAACAAAAAGTCTGTAATCGATGGGAACTACATTATACTTTTAGCCTCATCTGAAATGTGATCTGGGAGGGAAGGCATGGATTTCTCATCCCATGCTTCATGATAGGTAGGAATCAATTTGTAGCCATCAAGATCTGGTGATTACAGTCAGTGCTTGAATGTGACATTATTATTAATCTGTTATATCCTCTGGTGATATCTGAATACAAGGCTTTTTACCCAAATAATTCAGACACATGGCTCCTTTCAGCCTTTCGGTCTGGGCAGGGCAACTCTTATGGGATGCTGAATGCATAATAAAAGTTCTCTTCCTTCTTCCAGAATCTTTCTTCAAAGAAATTCTATCAATCTGCTTTAATGCATATGTACTCTTGTAAAACTCTTTCTGGTTTTGTTTCTTTGTATGTAAGCAGTACGGTCCCTGCTGTGGTTTAGCTGAGAAAAAAAATTAACAAATGTGATTTCAAACAGAACAGAAATTATGCTCTGGTTAAAAACTCCCCAAAGAAATATAAAGCATTAAGGCAAACTCACATCTGCTTTTGAATAAAGCCAAATCCTCCAAGCAATGTTCAAAGATATTGTCAAAGTAATTAGCATACTAACAATGAAGTCAGGTAACAAATTGTATTCCTAAGCCAAATAGACAAAGTGGGTTTTAAAAATTTGGACATAATTCTTCCTTCTAAAATGTTCAAATTTAAATGGCATAAATTTAAGAGATTTTAAAATTTTAAAACTATAATGAAAACAGCCTTTGAAAACAAAGATTTATTTTCATCTAAGTGAGTTACTATATTACTTTCATACTGTAAAATTTCCCAGGTGGAAGACCAGCAGAGTTTGAAGTTTTGCCTTTTGGGTAGTTACTAGTTATGGAGAAAGGATCGTTATTCTACACAACAGAAGCCATAGGCAGTTGCTGTTGTTAATGAGATGTATTATGGTAGCACTCAGCCCCGCTCTGCTAAACACTGTGTACACTCCTAAAGACAGCTCATATCTCAAAAACGTAACAAAAAATCCAGGGAAGATCAAGTGTCAGAGAAACCTTACAGTACCTACAACTTGTATAGCAGAGACTTTGATGTACAGCATAACTCTATGACTTTCCCACAGAGGGGATCCAGAGCAAGATAGGAATGAATTAAAGAGGCAGCTCTCATTTTAGTGCCTATAGAATAGCAGTGTCACTACTAAGACTGCAAATAGTGAACTGTCTTAATGTCTGTACAGATTTGTCCATCCATTCCTCCTGCTGTGCTGGATATAGTCAGATTACTCTTTCAGTGGACATAGAAAGGAGTAGAGCAACCATATTTTCCATAGCCTTGTGAGATTTTAACATTTAGATGGAAAAAATGCATGCTTTCATGTCATCCAGTTTCCATTTCCAGTTTCTCAGTATCATTTTAAGTGTCCCCAGCAGATAGTGGATACTGTTAAAATAAATCAAATGACAATAAGAACTGAAGAATCATTCTATCTGCACACAAAGTCAATAGCAATTGTTTGCAGGGTGAGCTCAAGGAAATAAGGCATCACAGCTCCTCAGGCCATGTTTGGAGGTTATAAGTCAAAGTCTGCCTACAGAGCTTGTTTCTATGTTGCATTTATTGCAATGCCACAGTGATGTGCCAAGGCCAAGAAGGCCTTCGAGGTACCAATGCCAAGTTTATCCTGCTAATTGTCATCTTGTGGATTGCTGCTGCATTTTCCGCATCACAAGTAACATTATTTTTGTCCCACCAATACCTGTATGTTAAATAGTGTGTCTAGGTGAACATTCCTATACGAGGATCTTCAATGACTTAGTTCAGTAAGTATTTTGCATTTTAGAAGATTTTCACTGGAATAATGAGAAAATCTTTCACCGATATATTCTACAGCTGAACACCGAGCTGTAGGTTTCCTCAGGTACGTGGTTTACTTGAACCTAAGCCTGACTCACTCTGGGTAAATGCAGTGATTCTTGACTAAGCATATTAAAAATACTAAAAAAAAAATATATGATTTGCTCTTGTGTGTGCAGCATTTTGTCTGGCAGTCATGCAGTGAGCGGTGATGCTGAAGATTAACAGTGCAGAGAAGGGCCTAATCAGGCATTTGTACAGTGTTTAGGTCTAAGATAAGTTCTGCTATGCTCAGCATCATAATGAGTTAAGGAGTGACCATTTGCTTGAGAGAATGCTTAGAAGGTAGCCTGAGATACATATGGATGTTTTAGGCACTTCAAGGGTTAAGTTAGCAGCTGACATCTGTGTTTGAGAATCTTCCTTTTAGTCTTCTTCTCTGGACTACATGGAGTAACTGGGTCCTATCATCCATTTCAACCAGCACAGGAAAAAACAAATTATCTTTGATAGTCACTGTTCATGCTATTCATTTTGGACTTAGAAGGACCTCCACTTGGAATGCCAATGTTGCTAAATGCAAGAGAGCAGTGATTGATCACAGCCAGATTGTACAGATGGATTCACATCAAATCTGCTGAGTAGATCCATCTTAGACGGCACCAGTCAGAGTGATCCAAAGCAGAGCCATGGAGGGAGCCATAGCCTTAGTGACCGGTGTGAGACCTATGCAGCATCACAGTGTCATGAGATCTGGAGCCTGACTCTGCTTGACACAGCTACAACACAACCTGCAAAAAAACCAGGGCTTAAAACTAGGCTTAAATGACATGCTTACACATCTCACACAAAAAGTGGGTGGTGAAATAGGGTGAAGAACCCAGAAAATCCATTCACTCACATTAACATCTAAGTACTTAACCATGTCCTTCAGATAATGTTAATTCTTCCTGTGTTTACCTATTTACCCTCACTGTGCAGATTTGTTAGAGGTATAGTAAAACGAGACCTGGGGAGCGATGACTGCCCTCCAAGGCCATCTGCAAACTGCTGAAATTAAATAAGGTTAATTCACTTACAAAAAGTGAAATGGAAACATAATTTTAATTGCTCCGTGATATGAAGCAAGTGAGCTTTGAAAACTTGAGCATTGCTGTTACCTAGAAGAAATAAATTCAGCAAAAACTCAAACCCCATTTCCATATATATTGCTGGTCTTATCACTGTTTTGTCTAAAATGTTAAAGTAATCGTAATTATCTGAATTACAATCAAAAACAAAACTCTGCTCTGTGCTCCATCTTATTAAAATTCAGCGTTGGGATAATGTTACTTTGGAAAAACCTCATGTGTATGCCATAAATTAAACTTCGAAGATTCAAGTAAATTACTTTTGCAGCCAAATTATTTTCTCATGTGAAAAACAGGAACACTGGAAAACTTTCCTTATAATGGGTACATTTGGACCTGATTTGTGAAATGCAGTAATTAATACAAATGAATCTACATAGACTTTCTAAAATATTATCTAGGAATTGGTGCACGTGGTTCAGATATGCAAAAATCATTTGTAGATTACACTCATTGACTTGAAACACCTGAATCAGCCGTACATATATTGTAGTTTATCTGTGAAGAAAAAAGCTATTGCAGTAGAATATGAGCTTCCATGGCTACTACATATATGGCTACCTAATCAAACTCTATCATTCCCTCTGGTGAGGAAGAAAATGTTATAAAGTGTCTTCCAGCCTGCCTATGCATTCCTAAGGATTTTGGTTTTTCCTGTCCCAAGTTTTCAAGTGCAGAATCGTGGAATAACCAACGTTGGAAAACA
The DNA here is from genome assembly GCF_019232065.1 of Centrocercus urophasianus. Lineage (NCBI taxonomy): Eukaryota > Metazoa > Chordata > Aves > Galliformes > Phasianidae > Centrocercus > Centrocercus urophasianus. The sequence goes on along the minus strand of NW_024884141.1, from coordinate 10,668 downwards.
CCTTCATCATCATTTAGTTCAACCATACACCTACTAATAGTATTTCCCCACTAAACCATGTCCCTTAGTACAACATCTAAACGTTCCTTGAGCATCTCTAAGGATAGTGATCCATCACCTCTCTGGGCAGCTTGTTCCATATGCTTATATTAATGAATTTGCATGGCAAGCGAAGTTCCTTACCCTAGATTTTAAATGTGCAAGAGATGAAAGGTGATCCTTGTGTTTAAGTTTTTCAACTGCAAATAGGCAAAAGGCGAGAAAAAGGGAATATCTGTATTTTCTTTCTGTAGACAGAGACTGACTGACTGCAGCATTCAGGAATCAAGCTGAGAGCACAAATCCAGTCCTTTGCCCCAGGATTATGCTTCCATCCTCTCTCTATGCATGAGTCTTGTTTCCATATCTCATCATATTAATGATTGTTTCCCAAAGTTGCATGCTGATAATCTTGCCAGTTAAACAGAAAATCCAGGTTTATGTCATCTGCAAAGAAATTAAAATGCCTACACTCTTGGCAATAGATTGCTGCATTCACATTACCATTCTGATATCCAGCTGCACCTGGATAAAATAAAATCCTATCTAAATTGAATTACAATATTTTCTTAAGACCTTTGAGACTATTACTAGGGATTTTAAAAGAGTCAGTCCAATTTCTTCTATAATTTTATAATGGCAAACTGCTTTCCAAAGGTTTCTTATCATTTTTCATTCATTTAGAAGGGCAAAGCTGCAGGAACAATAAGATACAGATGAACATTAATTAGGGTGAAACAGCAGGGCTATGTAAATTATGAAAGGGGTGCTTATTGCTGAATTACAGATTGATTCCTTTTGTAATCAAATTCTATTTTCCAAGCAGATTTTGTTTAAAGTGGAATAGGCAAGGAGGAGATAATCATTTGGTCAAATGCAATGTATGCTGCTTCAGATTCTTCTTAGGTGCTTTCTAGAATGACATGACTCATTAAAAAACTATCAAAAAAAAAAAACAAAAAACAAAAAACAAAAAACAAAACAAAACCAAAAACAGACAAACAAACAAAAAAAACCCAGAAAAAGTAGGTCAAGGTTTGGCATCCAAAAAAGAATACAGATGGGTAAACTTTAAGGCCAATTAGAGCAGTTCAGAAATGTGAGTGAAATACTGTCTCAGAAAGATAAGAGGAATAATATTTAGCATTTTCCTTTCAATCTCTTCATGCTATAGTTACAAATTGGACTCGATGATCATTGTGGTCCTTTTCAACCCAGGCCATTCTATGATACTTTTCACCACTGCTAACCTAGTGGCTAACAGCCCTGTTAAAGTCTAGCATCAAGCTCTCATTCCTTTCTTATATTTAGGTGCTGTAGAGGATGCCATCTTTTGCTCCTATTGTATATGGCTTAAGTAGGACCTTGAGCTTAACAGTGACATCCAAATGAAAGTCAATAGTACGACTTCAGCTGAAACATAGGTAGAAACTCCTAGGGGAAAGGACACAGAAATCAGATTTTTTCTCTAATGTCAGGCATGTAACTTCTTATCTTTCTCTTCTACAATTTAATAATCAGAACACAGTGAAGGATGGTAACTGTGTATTACAGGGCCTGAAAACTGTGTGTCACATATACACTTAGATGGGATGGGATCCTGCACAACCTGATCTAGTTCTTGATCTAATGGCCAGCATCCTGCCCATGGCAAGGGAGTTGGAAGGTCCATTCCAACCCAAGCCATTCTATGATTCCTTTTCATCCTTCCTGCTCCTGCCACAGAGTAAGCAGTGGAATACTCAGCTGTCAAGGTGGAATCCATTTGTCCTCTAACAACTACTCTCATTGTATAAATTTATGTAACCATACAAGATCAAACATTGATTTTTAGTCCTCAATAACATAACCCCACTAATATGTCACAGAATCACAAACCGCTTGCATTGGAGAGTTCTTGCAATCATCTAGTTCAACAGCTCAGGCCAACAGGTTTCAGCTAAGAGCAGGGTTTGTAGATAGGTTTTTTTTTTTTTTCTGTTCTATCTATCTATCTATCTATCTACTAATTTATTTACTTACTTACTGCATTTCTTTCTTGACTTGGTTTTCACCTTTTCATGTACAATTTTCTCACCCTGTGTGAAGAGGGCGAGGCTGTCGATGAATTACACTGGACATGCAGAGTTTTCTGAGGGGATGTAAAAGCAAGAGAATCAAGTTTGATTTTGATGTCTCTTGATGGCCAGAAGGAAGTGCTTAGAGCTGCTGTTTCTAGCTTAGTCTTATGTGAAATCTGACTGATGATCTGCAGCATGTGGGTATCGATGGCTTGGAAACAGATGGAGGCAGGCATTATAAGTAGGGGAGAAGAGGGAAAAGAAAGAGAAAAGAAGGAAGGGATTCTTCTGATAAAACAGGTATGTCTATTTATTCAGTTAATTAAGGATGAAAAAGGACTTTTCAGTAACCTGGCCTGGTCCTGATTCTCTGTTGAGACAAAATGTGTCAAATACCTTAACTTTCATTGCTTTTTGTTACATGCGGTACATAAGTAGTCAAATTGTGACCCCCCAAAATTTCAACCTTGTAAAAAATAGGTAATTTTATTTCCACTTTTAACTGTTCAGCAATCATAATAATAGACTATTGACACATCCATGCTATTAAGTAAAATAATGCCATCTTAAGTTCATGTGTGCTGCCACTCAGCCATCCCTCCTGTTGTATTATAAGAATTGTCCCTGATATGGTTTTGGCCAGAGGCATCTGGTGCTCTGTCAAATGCCTCCCAAGCCAAGCTGGAAGCGTTCAAAAGTGATTCCCTACAGGCAGTTTGGATGTGGACATCCTGCACTGGAGGCTGAAAGAATTTGAGAAGTTAGACAAAATATGTTCTGTGCCATTTTGCTTCAGTATAAGGGAGCAGCTCTGTAATATTATCTTCAGTGGTACAGCTTGTGAGTGCTAGCTGACGGAAAACTGCCATTAACTTACATGGCAAAGAACTAGGCTTCTGGTACTGAAACTCATGATGTCAAATTACTTACCCATGAGACATTACAATGACACAGAATTAGTATTTATCAATCTAGCCAGGCAGAAATATGCAAAAAAAAAAAAAATAACCTGCCCAGGTGGATATTTTATATGCCTCTGAGCATATAAAATCTACTTTGTGTTATGTATCTACATGGGGTGCCCCTGAGCAGTACACTTGAGAGACAGTGGGCTTCTTAAATTTATGGATCAGGTGCAGATTGTAAAATACAGCTACTGCTTTTTGCACCTGCAAGGTATTACATGCAGTGATAGCCTGTGAGAGATAGCAATGACCAACGTGTGCAAATGGACAAGCCTGTGATTTTCTAATGTCCACCAATCTGGTGTAAATTTATTAAGCCATTAGCTTTCGTGTGGCAAATATCCTAGACTATAAATTGGGAAGTGAAGAATAATGATCTTGAAATTACAGATCACATTTGTTTCCTTAAGTCTGCTTTTCTATCCAAAAATCTTATAAAATTGTCCAAGCAAAATTGATAATGACTTACCAGTAACAGCATGAAGCATTTGCTAGCTGAAAGGTTGAAGGAGCACTTTCTTGTAGGTTAACAAGGACACAATTAAATGCAGATTTGCCAGTGTGGACTGGAATGAGTTAAAAAAAAAAAAACCACAACTTTGGGATTGACACTGGTCTTTAATGGAAATCTAAAACAGTAATGTTATTAGCTTGGTAATTTATTCAGTCTGAGGGAAATAGAATACACTGTACTTCATCTCAGAGAGTTTAATGTCGCATTCTATTTCAGAACTGCAGCAGACTTCAGAAGTGAAATTGACACAGGGATATCTGGAATACAGTACAACCAGCAAGTGTTTTTCCACCACTGAAGGTTCTCACCAACCATTAGAAAAATTAATCAGTATTTAAGGACTCTCTCTCTGACCTTTGCCTTCCAAGATAGAGAGGCCAAATTAATTTAAAAAATGCTGAAGTCCTAAAAATTAATAATGTCATTACTATTCAATTGCAGTGGATTGTTGGACAGAAAATCATGTTATGAATAAAGTTCTTTTATTCCATCTTAAACTGGTTTAGTACTTTTAATACTTGACTAGTTATTCAGTACAAGTAAACACGGCCGGTATTCAAGAGAAACATTTAAACTGCTTTCAGAAATTCATATTGAGATGAACTGCTTTTAAAGTAAAATTAATCTCATTTTAAGAGATTATCTGAATCTTAAAATTAAAACACAAGCTGAAATGCATTGACGAGGTCAAAATTACTGGGGCCCTGAGGGTGCTTCTAGCCCTTGCTGTACCTTCCCACCTCCCTTGGGCACCCTACTTCTGGCCAAACGACTTTATTTCAGCCCAATCAAACCCTTCCTCAACACATGGACTGACAGTGTGGTCACTCCTTATTTGGGCTCAATCTCATGACCCTGCTGTGAAAAGAGACTGCAATTTTCAGTAGAATTTCTTTCACTGGCAGCTTTGTAATCTATTCACATGGAAGCTGCATGCCTCTTCTCAATTTTTAATATTACGCATTTGAAGTAGGTTGCTTTTTTTTTTTTTTTTTTTTTTTTTTTCTGAAAGGCTAGACCAAGTGATTTACAACACTTTGTAATTAGATTTAGCAATAAGAATAATATCTCACATTATACTGGAATGTTCTTTTAAACTTTGTCATGTAATTTTAAAAACTTAATTGATATGGTGATTGGTATCTTAATTCAATTGTTACTTGACTCGTGGGCTATTTTTTTATTTGCTCGAATAAATACCTAAGTTGTCTGGGACCTAATTGTCTTCTGTTAGGGCTTTCTGTGAATATATTTTTAATTTCTAAGTGCTTCGGTTCTTACCATGTCTATTCGGACACTTTTATCTTTTTCTAGTAGCATTAGTGCCAATAATGTTGGATGGGTGATACTGTTGAATAAATCATATATTCAACATCCGTATTGTAATTTTCTGAGTTCTTTCTGTACTTTCAGTCTCATAAGTCCCAATTGTAAGTGGAAATAGGCATTACTGTTCGTATTTTCCACATTTCTGTGCACAGAAATGTTATATGCTTCCATTCTGTTTCTATCTGTACCGAGGCAGATGCCGGAGAATCTTGAGAATGACCATCATTTACCTGATACTCTCAAAAACATGACTAGATTGCCAAAGACTACCATCATTAAGCTTTGATATTATGTCTGTTCTGCTGAATTAAATGTGCATATGACCATTGTCTATCTGTGAGATCAACTGACAGAATGATAAATGTCTATATGAATACATTATATTGGCCTCCAAACTAGGAAGATTGAATGTAACCTGTCTATAAGTTCAAGAGCAGTCTATGACATATGCTATCACTAGTGCCAAAGAAATGTCCTGGACAATTCTAGTTGGCCTTTGCCAAAAGCTATGCCATGAACAGAGAGAATCTCATTCCGTTGTTTTTTAAATTTTCACAAGCATCATCTATTTTAGCTGTGCAGCATCAGCTTTTGTGTTTGTAAGCCTGAGTGCTCATCAGATCACCTGCTGGACATCACAGTGTTCTTCAGGAATGGTCTGGTCACATATGAAACATTTTTTTCAGATAATAGAGGTCAGACTGCATGGCACTGTGCAGGCAAGATATTCAGCATTTCCTCTGAGTTTGGGTGGCTTCCGTACAAAAAATCGTGGTCAGCACTGCCACGGTGTAAAGAAATCATGCTCCCAACTTCATGAGGCTTACTAACAGATTCATGATCCTATTCTAAGACTCCCTGAGAAAAATATAACACACAGACAAAAAGTAAATGTAATATTCTTTGTGCTACCATACCTGCGCATCTCAGTAAAAAACTACTATAAAGCCTGTGCTGTGTCTCTTAGGGATAAATGTGGCTGGCACATGTGGTTTTGAATAACTGTCTTTCTTTACATTCTATGAGCAGGGAAAGGACTGAAGAGGCATAGACATATCTTGCACCCTAGATGTCGGATTACAGAGGAGTACTAACAGTGGGCTTTCAGAAGATAATTATTGGTTAGGGGTCACTCATATTGAGGCATGGCATGGAAGTGTGGCTTTGGTGTATGGTGCTCCCAGATGTAGGATATCTCAGATAGGACTGCATGTAGGGACATATTGGAGTAAGGGCCAAATAATCATAGAATGCTTGGGTTGGAAGGGACCTCAAATACAATCTAGTTCCAGCCCCCTGTTGTGGGCTGATTGCTACTCACCAGGTCAGTCTTCCCAGGTGTCCAACTTGGCCTTGAACACCTCCAGGGTTGAGGCATTCACAACTTCCCAGGGCAGCCTGGGCCAGGGCCTCACTACCCTCAGTGAAAAATTTTCCCCAACATCGAATTTAAGTTTCCCTTCTTTTAGTTTAAAAGCATTCTTTTCAGCAGTTTTGCACTTAGTGTTTTTCATTAGGTGCTTTCAGTGTTCCTCAAGGGGTAATCAGAACTGTAGACAGTGTGGACAATCTGGGAATTTAGCTTCAAATGCACAGCTAAAGGTGTCAAGCAAGACACTGAAAATGCAAAGAAGTGTGTAGACATCCCAGTCTGTCTGAAGGGAAAATATAATCTTACCCTTATATTATTGACAAAGAAAGAAAAGAAATGGAGCCTATTTTCTGCATTTAAAGATGGAGAGGATTATTTATATGTGATTTTGTTCAACTGATTGGTAAGTTTTACGCTTTACTTTTTTTTCTATCCAGCCTGGCTGTCTATGAATGTAAATACTTTTGTCACACAGATCTGGAGTGATATCTCACTGTACAATATAAAAAGATAATGAGACCCCTTGTGCTGGAAGGAATAAATCTCAGCGGGTTTGGATTACCAAGCTGCAGATCTCACTATACTTGTGTGTGCTATAATGACTCACCTCCACCAAAGGCATCTGACCAAGAAGCTACTTAAAGTGAAGTATTTTATTCAGCAGTCAAACAGCACATTTGAGAAAATGGAGTTGAAAAACAGAGTGCACGCTTACTCTTGTCTAATCTTATGCTTTACTGTGAGCTCCGAAAGATAAAACTCCATCTTCAGTCAGAGGAATTAACATGCCCACTTCTCTGGGGATAAAGAAGTATGTCTGCACTGGACAATCTGGGCAAGCTGGCTTAGGGACTAGAGTCATTCATCAGGGTTAGGATTGAATATCTCAGCAGGACTAATTAGGCTGGTAAAATGGAGCTTCACTGCAGTGCTTCAGGCATCTTGATACCACGTTGTTTGTAGGATAAACATAATTCTTCCTGCATCCTGCTTGGCCTTCAGGCAGTTAAACTTTCTAATATAATATCCTCACATATCCTCACTCTCTTTATGCCCTTATTTCCATAACACTTTGTGTGTGTGTGTGTCTGTGTGTGTGTCAAGAACTGGTTATGAACTATTTTTTCTGCCTCTGAGTTCTTATTTCTTCCATTAGTTTCCCAGTAGCTAACTCAGAAAATATCCCAGTGACCAGTGTTGGTAGCGTTGGTAAGTAGAAGCCTTTATATCACTTAAGAAGTGCTAATTATGGCATGACTTGTTGTGAGATGAAGATGGATTGTTTTGCATTTTTCTTCAGTCTGACACAACATCATAGAGATCACTGCCAAAATTCCTGTTTTATAGATGCCTGTCTCACAGAATATCACTATTTTGAACAGGGCAGAAGAAAATGAAACCCCGATGATAGTTTACAAACCAGATAAATTACCTTTTCCACTCTCTGTTACCATAAAAGCAGAAACAGAACATTTCTTTACTCTTTTACCTAGAATGAAGCTGTGGGCATTTTGCACCACAGAGTTAACTTTATATAACCCTAGGCATCTAAATGTCAGTCAACAAACTCAACTAGTGTAACATTAGATGTCTTAAAGTAACGTGAGATGAATCTCAATTTAACAGAGATTTATTGTTTACTCTCAGTGCTCTGTGGTGAGATGAGCATGCATTCTAGATGGATTTTATCTACCAGTATGTGCAGCGTTATTGAAGTCTCAGTCATTCCCATGTAAAGCCTGTGCTAGTGACGTACAGATTTCAGAGAGAATCAGTCAAGGCTGATTCGACTTCAGTCCTCAAATCATTGAATTTGTCTTTGTATGACTCAACTGCCAATTTGTAAATTCCTCGTTTAGGCAGTTTAATAAAAACAGCCCAATTTATTGATTTTGTTTGTAAATTTTGTTTAAAATGCACTGTTTCTGGGACAGAATAACAGGTCTGGTAATTAAAATTATTGATGACCCCATATGCCACAGGTGTCCTACACACACTTGCATATATACGCAAATGAACAAACTTATTTGCTACTTTGTTTTATTGTTTTAATTTAGAGAAATACAAGTCACCTTGTGACTAAATATTTGATTGCTTTGATTATTACACTAGGCTATGCCAAACACTGTAAGGGTTCATTGATTTTTCAGGTTACTCAAAATGAGTTCTAAAGACTTTTTTTTTTTTTAATCACTCCCTATGCTTTGACACTGTGGCCCCTTCTGCAAAGACTTTATGCAGTGCTGGCAGCCCTTTTTCTGTACCAAAGATATCTTTATGGGTGCTTGTCAAAGACTGAACTTTTTCTGATAAACAGCATGCATGTCCTTGAGTGGGAAATGTGAGAGAGCAAAAATGTGAGAAAGTTTAGGGGACATCTACTTATTTACCCTGCAAAGATTCTGGCAGTAGTGAATCAAAACCTGAACAGTCCATCCACTGGACATGACAGTAATATATTGTATCCTCAAAGATTTATTAAAGACTTTTTCTATTTTTTATCCTAAAATTATCATTAGAATACATAATTTAGCTAAAAACTGTATCAAGATGTTCAGTGACTTCAGGTACAGTTTTCATACATACCCAACTAAGTTATAAACTGGATTATTTATACTTGAAATCATTTTAGCGTAGATCTGATAACCTACTAGCTATCAGGTGTAATAATCCACATAATCACTCAGTCCATAGCAAATGTTATTCAGCATAGTCTAGCTTCGTCTTTTTTTTTTTTCATTCCATTTGACAACACAGTTCATTGATTCAACCAGACCAAATAACCCAGTTCAGTTTTCAAAGCTTTTTCCAAAACAAGAAAAACAGAAGGAACCTGTTCACACACCATTCTTCTGTTGACTGAGATAAGCACTTAACTTTGAAAAGTCCCTATTGAGTTGGATTAATCTTTACAAGTTTCAGACTGTCCGAGATAGATAAGTATGACTTCTTCATGGTCTGTGAACAATTCTAAGAGACAGTTCAGGTAATCTTCCAACACATTAAATAATCAGATTTATTGTCAGTGGATGAGTCTGTTTCACTAATTAAATCTTAGAATCCCAGAATCATAGAATATCCTGAGTTGGACAGGACCTACAAGTTGGTCCTAGAAGTCCAATTCTTGGCTCTACACAGGATAACCCCAAAAGCAAAGCATTTGTACTGTTGTCTAAAAACTTACTGAATTCCAGTCTAAATGACTAGTCAGATCCATATATCTATCATGAACATCATCATCTAACACAATATCAAAAACATTTTTAATGGATTATTTTGCAGTGTTCATTGTTACAAAGGCAGACTGCTTCATGATAATGAATTAAAGAGAAAAGTACTTTTAAATAGTAACAGTGAGCAAACGGAGCATGAACTCCCAGATGAAAGTATGGGGAAAGATAGTCTGTACGAATAAATGCAGTGAATAACTGAATTTGGCACTGCGAACAACTTATGCTATGTGAAACTCAGATTCCATACATGTAAGTATGTATGAAATAGGAGATGATGGAAAAGAATCAAAAATACTATCCAAGATCTGGATAAAAAATACTTATAGTGTGAGAGAGCAATGGATACCTTTGACAAGGACCCTCACCAAGCCCTTCTCTCTAAATTGAAGAGGTGTGGATTTGAAGGATGGATAGTTAGGTGGATTGGGAATTGGTTGCCTGGTCGCAGCCAAAGGGTTGTGATCCATGGTTCTGTGTCAGGGTGGAGGCTGGTCACAAGTGCTGTCCCTCAGAAGTCAGTCTTGGGACTGGGGCTCGTCAGCACCTTCATGAATGACAGACAATGGCATTGATGCACACTCAGCAAGTTTGTGGATGACAGCAAGAGGAGTGGTGCAGTCAATACAGTGGAAGGAAGGGAAGCCATCCAGAGAGAACAGGGCAGGCTGGAGAAGTGGGCCCATAAAAACACAGTGAGATACAATAAGGTCAAGTGCAAAGTGCTGCACAAGGGTCAGGGCAAAGGCAGGTTTTTATAGAAAATGGGGAAAGATCTCCTTGAGGGCAGCCCTGTGGAGAAGGACAAGGCGAAACTGGATACTTGGGCCCGGTCTGGTTAACCGGTAGACCTGTTCTTATTAATGACCAGTGTCCAAAAGGATGATAAAGCCTGTGTGACACAAGGAACTGACAGAGTTAAGAGTTCCCTGACATTCCCACGGCATCAACAAGGCAGTTGCCAGAGGATGACGCCAAATTACTTCAATGCTGCTCTTACTTCTGTTATTTATTCATTATATCATTCATTACTTATCGTTGTACCGATGTCCCCGTGCAAGGAAGAATATCCCTCCAGGTAAGCAGCAGAGGACAGGAGGATTCCAAGCTCGGGTCACGTCCTCCTCTGGACATTTGGTCCTCCAAGACAAAGGAATTG